>NC_091466.1:82994091-83095203 GCF_027789765.1 Dendropsophus ebraccatus | reverse complement strand
CCCACACTGATGCTACCTCATACAGTACAGACTGCTCCCCACACTGAGCACGCCCACTGATGCTGCCTCATACAGTACAGACTGCTCCCCACACTGAGCACACCGCCCACACTGATGCTACCTCATACAAGTCAGACTGCTCCCCACACTGAGCACACCCACTGATGCTACCTCATACAGTACAGACTGCTCCCCACACTGAGCACGCCCACTGATGCTGCCTCATACAGTACAGACTGCTCCCCACACTGAGCACACCGCCCACACTGATGCTACCTCATACAAGTCAGACTGCTCCCCACACTGAGCACACCCACTGATGCTGCCTCATACAGTACAGACTGCTCCCCACACTGAGCATGCCCACACTGATGCTGCCTCATACAGTAAAGATTGCCCCCCCACACACTGAGCACACCCACACTGAGGCTACCTCATACAGTACAGTACAGACTGCTCCCCACAGCGAGCACGCCCACACTGATGCTACCTCATACAGTACAGACTGCTCCCCACACTGAGCACGCCCACTGATGCTGCATCATACAGTACAGACTGCTCCCCACACTGATCACGCCCACTGATGCTGCCTCATACAGTACAGACTGCTCCCCACACTGAGCATGCCCACACTGATGCTGCCTCATACAGTAAAGATTGCCCTCCCACACACTGAGCACACCCACACTGAGGCTACCTCATACAGTACAGACTGCTCCCCACACTGAGCACGCCCACACTGATGCTACCTCATACAGTACAGACTGCTCCCCACACTGAGCACGCCCACTGATGCTGCCTCATACAGTACAGACTGCTCCCCACACTGAGCACGCCGCCCACACTGATGCTACCTCATACAAGTCAGACTGCTTCCCACACTGAGAATGCCCACACTGATGCTGCCTCATACAGTAAAGATTGCCCCCCCCACACTGAGCACACCCACACTGAGGCTACCTCATACAGTACAGACTGCTCCCCACAGCGAGCACGCCCACACTGATGCTACCTCATACAGTACAGACTGCTCCCCACACTGAGCACGCCCACTGATGCTACCTCATACAGTACAGACTGCTCCCTACACTGAGCATGCCCACACTGATGCTGCCTCATACAGTACAGACTGCTCCCCACACTGATGCCACCTCATACAGTACAGACTGCCCCCCCACACACTGAGCACACCCACAATGAGGCTTCCTCATACAGTACAGACTGCTCCCCACACCAAGCACGCCCACTGATGCTACCTCATACAGTACAGACTGCTCCCCACACTGAGGCCGCCCACACTGATGCTGACTCTTACCTGGGTGGAAGGCTTTATAGTAGGGGCTGCTTCCCACGCCGAGGCCGCCCACACTGATGCTGACTCTTACCTGGGTGGAAGGCTTTATAGTAGGGGCTGCTCCCCACACTGAGGCCGCCCACACTGATGCTGACTCTTACCTGGGTGGAAGGCTTTATAGTAGGGGCTGCTCCCCACACTGGAGGCCGCCCACACTGATGCTGACTCTTACCTGGGTGGAAGGCTTTATAGTAGGGGCTGCTTCCCACGCTGAGGCCGCCCACACTGATGCTGACTCTTACCTGGGTGGAAGGCTTTATAGTAGGGGCTGCTCCCCACACTGAGGCCGCCCACACTGATGCTGACTCTTACCTGGGTGGAAGGCTTTATAGTAGGGGCTGCTCCCCACACTGAGGCCGCCCACACTGATGCTGACTCTTACCTGGGTGGAAGGCTTTATAGTAGGGGCTGCTCCCCACACTGAGGACGCCCACACTGATGCTGACTCTTACCTGGGTGGAAGGCTTTATAGTAGGGGCTGCTTCCCACGCCGAGGCCGCCCACACTGATGCTGACTCTTACCTGGGTGGAAGGCTTTATAGTAGGGGCTGCTCCCCACACTGAGGACGCCCACACTGATGCTGACTCTTACCTGGGTGGAAGGCTTTATAGTAGGGGCTGCTCCCCATACTGAGGCCGCCCACACTGATGCTGACTCTTACCTGGGTGGAAGGCTTTATAGTAGGGGCTGCTCCCCACACTGAGGCCGCCCACACTGATGCTGACTCTTACCTGGGTGGAAGGCTTTATAGTAGGGGCTGCTCCCCATACTGAGGCCGCCCACACTGATGCTGACTCTTACCTGGGTGGAAGGCTTTATAGTAGGGGCTGCTCCCCACACTGAGGACGCCCACACTGATGCTGACTCTTACCTGGGTGGAAGGCTTTATAGTAGGGGCTGCTCCCCACACTGAGGACGCCCACACTGATGCTGACTCTTACCTGGGTGGAAGGCTTTATAGTAGGGGCTGCTCCCCACACTGAGGCCGCCCACACTGATGCTGACTCTTACCTGGGTGGAAGGCTTTATAGTAGGGGCTGCTTCCCACGCCGAGGCCGCCCACACTGATGCTGATCTGGTATCTCCCGGAGCGGCGCACAGTGAATGCAGCTTTGATGACATTTCTTAGGGGATCTGCCATCACCTCCAGAGTCACCGGGACCTCCAGCGACAGCTCTGTGTGCGTGATGAGGACTCGCAGAGCGCCGGTGCTGCTAACCGGGAAGGGATGTCCATTCCTGTAGAATAACTGAACAACACACAGTGGGGGTTATAATGTACAATGTGGGGAAGGGGTAATAATCATAACAGGACCACCAGCTTCTTACATGGACTCTGAAACCCATGGACTGGCCCACCTCGCAGGGCTCCTTCCAGTCAAACACCACCTGGCAGGAGCGCGGCTCCAGGTACTTCCCCCGTACATAGTTGTAGATGGTACGCTCCGAGCCACGTTCCCGTCCCTCATGATGCCAGAAAGTAAGGACGCGGGAACTTAACTCAAACAGGAATTTAATGGTGACCAGAAGCACGCACATGAAGCCCGTGACACCACCTGCAGGGAGGAAGGGGTCAAAGTAAGGAGGCGGAGTCCCAAGAGCCCCACCCACCCATATACATCCATCCCAATCCTCACCAATAAGGTACAACATCAGTGCGGACAGCAGAGGGTGTCCTCATAGTATCTCCGCTTCCACATGTCTCCTGAGAAGAAGCAGTCACATGATGAGGAAGGAAGGAAGAAAGGAAGAAAGAAGAAGGAAGAAGAGGAGGAAGCAGCAGACACATGCTAAGGAGGAAGCAGTCACACGCTAAGGAGGAAGCAGTCACACGAAGAAGAAAAGGTGGAGGAAGAAGCAGTCACATTATGAGAAGGAAGAAGAAGGGAAAAAGAGGAGGAAGCAGCAGTCACATGATGAGAAGAAAGAAGCAGTAACATGATGAGGAGGAAGCAGACACACGAAGAAGAAGAGGAGAAGGAGGAGGAACAAGCAGTCACACAAGGAAGAAGAAGAGGAGGAGGAGGAAGCAGTCACATGATGAGGAAGAAGAGTAAGGAGGAGAAATAAGAAGAGAAGGAAGAAAGGGAGGAAGCAGTCACATGATGAGGAGGAGGAGGAAGTAGAGAAGGAGGAGGAGCACATAAAGAGAAAGAGCTTGATCACTCATTAGCCACAATTTCTCACCCCCCCCCCCCTTCACCCCGGCTCTGTCACCTCACCCCCCCCCCTCACCCCGGCTCTGTCACCTCACCCCGGTTTTGTCACCTCCCCCCCCCCCCCCCTCCCCCCGAAGCTGTCACCTCACCCCCCCCCCCTTCACCCCGACTCTGTCACCTCACCCCCCCCCCCTGACCCCGGCTCTGTCACCTCACCCCCCCCCCCTGACCCCGGCTCTGTCACCTCACCCCCCCCCCTGACCCCAGCTCTGTCACCTCACCCCCCCCCCTGACCCCGGCTCTGTCACCTCATGCCCCCCCCCCTCACCCCGGCTCTGTCACCTCACCCCCCCCCCCCTCACCCCGGCTCTGTCACCTCACCCCGACTCTGACACCTCACCCCCCCTCACCCGGGCTCTGTCACCTCACCCCCCCCCTTCACCCCGGCTCTGTCACCTCACCCCCCCCCCCTCACCCCGGCTCTGTCACCTCACCCCCCCCTCACCCCAGCTCTGTCACCTCACCCCGGCTCTGTCACCTCACCCCCCCCCCTCACCCCGGCTCTGTCACCTCACCCCCCCTCACCCCAGCTCTGTCACCACACCCCGGCTCTGTCACCTCACCCCCCCCCTCACCCCGGCTCTGTCACCTCACCCCCCCCCTCACCCCGGCTCTGTCACCTCACCCCGGTTTTGTCACCATCCCCCCCTCCCCCCGGCTCTGTCACCTCACCCCCCCCTTCACCCCGACTCTGTCACCTCACCCCCCCCCCCCCCTGACCCCGGCTCTGTCACCTCACCCCCCCCCTGACCCCGGCTCTGTCACCATCGTCCCCCGTCCCCTGACCCCGGCTCTGTCACCTCACCCCCCCCCCTCGCCCCCCCCCCCCCCCTCACCCCGGCTCTGTCACCTCACCCCCCCCTCCCCTGACCCCGGCTCTGTCACCTCACCCCCCCCTCCCCTGACCCCGGCTCTGTCACCTCACCCCCCCCCCTCACCCCGGCTCTGTCACCTCACCCCCCCCCCCCCTCACCCCGGCTCTGTCACCTCACCCCGGTTTTGTCACCTCCCCCCCCTCCCCCCTCCCCCCGAAGCTGTCACCTCACCCCCCCCCTCACCCCGGCTCTGTCACCTCACCCCCCCTTCACCCCGACTCTGTCACCTCCCCCCCCCCCCTGACCCCGGCTCTGTCACCTCACCCCCCCCTCCCCTGACCCCGGCTCTGTCACCTCACCCCCCCCCCTCACCCCGGCTCTGTCACCTCACCCCCCCCTTCCCCCCGGCTCTGTCACCTCACCCCCCCCCCTTCCCCCCGGCTCTGTCACCTCACCCCCCCCCCTCACCCCGGCTCTGTCACCTCACCCCGGTTTTGTCACCTCCCCCCCTCCCCCCTCCCCCGAAGCTGTCACCTCACCCCCCCCCTCACCCCGGCTCTGTCACCTCACCCCGACTCTGTCACCTCCCCCCCCCCCTGACCCCGGCTCTGTCACCTCACCCTCACCCCGGCTCTGTCACCTCACCCCCCCCCCCCCCTGACCCCGGCTCTGTCACCTCACCCCCCCCCTCCCCTGACCCCGGCTCTGTCACCTCACCCCCCCCTCCCCTGACCCCGGCTCTGTCACCTCACCCCCCCCCTCCCCTGACCCCGGCTCTGTCACCTCACCCCCCCCCTCCCCTGACCCCTGCTCTGTCACCTCACCCCCCCCCCTCACCCCGGCTCTGTCACCTCACCCCCCCCCCCCCCCCTCACCCCGGCTCTGTCACCTCACCCCCCCCCCCCTCACCCCGCCTCTGTCACCTCACCCCCCCCTCACCCCGCCTCTGTCACCTCCCCCCCCCCCCTGACCCCGGCTCTGTCACCTCACCCTCACCCCGGCTCTGTCACCTCACCCCCCCCCCCCTGACCCCGGCTCTGTCACCTCACCCCCCCCCTCCCCTGACCCCGGCTCTGTCACCTCACCCCCCCCTCCCCTGACCCCGGCTCTGTCACCTCACCCCCCCCCTCACCTGGCTCTGTCACCTCACCCCCCCCCTCCCCTGACCCCTGCTCTGTCACCTCACCCCCCCCCCTCACCCCGGCTCTGTCACCTCACCCCCCCCCCCTCACCCCGGCTCTGTCACCTCACCCCCCCCCCCTCCACCCCGCCTCTGTCACCTCACCCCCCCTCACCCCGCCTCTGTCACCTCACCCCCCCCCCTCACCCCGGCTCTGTCACCTCACCCCCCCCCCCCTCACCCCGGCTCTGTCACCTCACCCCCCCCCCCTCACCCCGCCTCTGTCACCTCACCCCCCCCTCTCACCCCGCCTCTGTCACCTCACCCCCCCCTCACCCCAGCTCTGTCACCTCACCACCCCAACCCCCCCCCCCTCACCCCGGCTCTGTCACCTCACCCCCCCCCCCTCACCCCGGCTCTGTCACCTCACCCCCCCCCCCTCACCCCGCCTCTGTCACCTCACCCCCCCCTCACCCCGGCTCTGTCACCTCACCCCCCCCCCTTCACCCCCGGCTCTGTCACCTCACCCCCCCCCCCTCACCCCGGCTCTGTCACCTCACCCCGGTTTTGTCACCTCCCCCCCCTCCCCCCTCCCCCGAAGCTGTCACCTCACCCCCCCCCCTCACCCCGGCTCTGTCACCTCACCCCCCCTTCACCCCGACTCTGTCACCTCCCCCCCCCCCTGACCCCGGCTCTGTCACCTCACCCTCACCCGGCTCTGTCACCTCACCCCCCCCCCCCCTGACCCCGGCTCTGTCACCTCACCCCCCCCCTCCCCTGACCCCGGCTCTGTCACCTCACCCCCCCCTCCCCTGACCCCGGCTCTGTCACCTCACCCCCCCCCTCCCCCCGGCTTTGTCACCTCACCCCCCCCCTCCCCTGACCCCTGCTCTGTCACCTCACCCCCCCCCCTGACCCCGGCTCTGTCACCTCACCCCCCCCCCCCTCACCCCGCCTCTGTCACCTCACCCCGCCTCTGTCACCTCCCCCCCCCCCTGACCCCGGCTCTGTCACCTCACCCTCACCCCGGCTCTGTCACCTCACCCCCCCCCCCCCTGACCCCGGCTCTGTCACCTCACCCCCCCCTCCCCTGACCCCGGCTCTGTCACCTCACCCCCCCCCTCCCCTGACCCCGGCTCTGTCACCTCACCCCCCCCCTGACCCCGGCTCTGTCACCTCACCCCCCCCCTCCCCTGACCCCTGCTCTGTCACCTCACCCCCCCCCCTCACCCCGGCTCTGTCACCTCACCCCCCCCCCCTCACCCCGGCTCTGTCACCTCACCCCCCCCCCCCTCACCCCGCCTCTGTCACCTCACCCCCCCCTCACCCTGCCTCTGTCACCTCACCCCCCCCCCTCACCCCGGCTCTGTCACCTCACCCCCCCCCCCCTCACCCCGGCTCTGTCACCTCACCCCCCCCCCTCACCCCGTCTCTGTCACCTCACCCCCCCCCCCCTCACCCCGGCTCTGTCACCTCACCCCCCCCCTCACCCCGCCTCTGTCACCTCACCCCCCCCCTCACCCCAGCTCTGTCACCTCACCACCCCAACCCCCCCCCCTCACCCCGCCTCTGTCACCTCACCCCCCCCTCACCCCGCCTCTGTCACCTCACCCCCCCCCTCACCCCAGCTCTGTCACCTCACCACCCCAACCCCCCCCCCCCCCCCTCACCCCGGCTCTGTCACCTCACCCCCCCCCTCCCCCCCTCACCCCGGCTCTGTCACCTCACCCCCCCCCCCCCCCCTCACCCCGGCTCTGTCACCTCACCCCCCCCCTCCCCCCCTCACCCCGGCTCTGTCACCTCACCCCCCCCCTCCCCCCCTCACCCCCTCACCCCCTCACCCCGGCTCTGTCACCTCACATAGGACGCGCGGTACCGCATAAGACTTGCGAAAGTTCAAGGTTCCTTCGCGATTGTTTGGGTCTGCGGATCACGTGACTATAAGAGCCGGTTCCGGGTGTAAAGGTCAGACATCCGCCCTACGTAGTGTCTCCTAACCGAGCGTCTGCGCGTGCGCATTGGCTGACGTCATCAGCTGGCGACACACGTGTATAACGGCAACATGGTGAGTACAGGAGAGACCCCTGACCTCACACCGGAGAGAGAGAGAGAGAGAGAGAGACCCCTGACCTCACACCGGAGAGAGAGAGAGAGAGACCCCTGACCTCACACCACAGAGAGAGAGAGACCCCTGACCTAACACCGGAGAGAGAGAGAGAGAGAGACCCCTGACCTCACACCACAGAGAGAGAGAGACCCCTGACCTCACACCACAGAGAGAGAGAGAGACACCTGACCTCACACCACAGAGAGAGAGACCCCTGACCTCACACCACAGAGAGAGAGAGAGACCTGACCTCACACCACAGAGAGAGAGAGAGACACCTGACCTCACACCACAGAGAGAGAGACCCCTGACCTCACACCACAGAGAGAGAGAGAGAGAGAGACCCCTGACCTCACACCACAGAGAGAGAGAGACCCCTGACCTCACACCACAGAGAGAGAGAGAGACCCCTGACCTCACACCACAGAGAGAGAGAGAGACCCCTGACCTCACACCACAGAGAGAGAGAGAGACCCCTGACCTCACACCACAGAGAGAGAGAGAGAGACCCCTGACCTCACACCACAGAGAGAGAGAGAGAGACCCCTGACCTCACACCACAGAGAGAGAGAGACCCCTGACCTCACACCACAGAGAGAGAGACCCCTGACCTCACACCACAGAGAGAGAGACCCCTGACCTCACACCACAGAGAGAGAGAGACCCCTGACCTCACACCACAGAGAGAGAGAGACCCCTGACCTCACACCACAGAGAGAGAGAGACCCCTGACCTCACACCACAGAGAGAGAGAGAGAGAGACCCCTGACCTCACACCACAGAGAGAGAGAGAGACCCCTGACCTCACACCACAGAGAGACCCCTGACCTCACACCACAGAGAGAGAGACCCCTGACCTCACACCACAGAGAGAGAGAGACCCCTGACCTCACACCACAGAGAGAGAGAGACCCCTGACCTCACACCACAGAGAGAGAGAGACCCCTGACCTCACACCACAGAGAGAGAGACCCCTGACCTCACACCACAGAGAGAGAGAGAGAGACCCCTGACCTCACACCACAGAGAGAGAGAGAGAGAGAGAGAGACCCCTGACCTCACACCACAGAGAGAGAGAGAGACCCCTGACCTCACACCACAGAGAGAGAGAGAGACCCCTGACCTCACACCACAGAGAGAGAGACCCCTGACCTCACACCACAGAGAGAGAGAGACCCCTGACCTCACACCACAGAGAGAGAGACCCCTGACCTCACACCACAGAGAGAGAGAGACCCCTGACCTCACACCACAGAGAGAGAGAGACCCCTGACCTCACACCACAGAGAGAGAGAGACCCCTGACCTCACACCACAGAGAGAGAGACCCCTGACCTCACACCACAGAGAGAGAGAGACCCTGACCTCACACCACAGAGAGAGAGAGACCCCTGACCTCACACCACAGAGAGAGAGAGACCCCTGACCTCACACCACAGAGAAGAGAGAGAGAGAGACCCCTGACCTCACACCACAGAGAGAGAGAGAGACCCCTGACCTCACACCACAGAGAGACCCCTGACCTCACACCACAGAGAGAGAGACCCCTGACCTCACACCACAGAGAGAGAGAGACCCCTGACCTCACACCACAGAGAGAGAGAGACCCCTGACCTCACACCACAGAGAGAGAGAGACCCCTGACCTCACACCACAGAGAGAGAGAGACCCCTGACCTCACACCACAGAGAGAGAGACCCCTGACCTCACACCACAGAGAGAGAGAGAGACCCCTGACCTCACACCACAGAGAGAGAGAGAGAGAGAGAGAGACCCCTGACCTCACACCACAGAGAGAGAGAGAGACCCCTGACCTCACACCACAGAGAGAGAGAGAGACCCCTGACCTCACACCACAGAGAGAGAGACCCCTGACCTCACACCACAGAGAGAGAGACCCCTGACCTCACACCACAGAGAGAGAGACCCCTGACCTCACACCACAGAGAGAGAGAGACCCCTGACCTCACACCACAGAGAGAGAGACCCCTGACCTCACACCACAGAGAGAGAGACCCCTGACCTCACACCACAGAGAGAGAGAGACCCCTGACCTCACACCACAGAGAGAGAGAGACCCCTGACCTCACACCACAGAGAGAGAGAGACCCCTGACCTCACACCACAGAGAGAGAGAGACCCCTGACCTCACACCACAGAGAGAGAGAGAGACCCCTGACCTCACACCACAGAGAGAGAGAGAGACCCCTGACCTCACACCACAGAGAGAGAGAGAGAGACCCCTGACCTCACACCACAGAGAGAGAGAGAGACCCCTGACCTCACACCACAGAGAGAGAGAGAGACCCCTGACCTCACACCACAGAGAGAGAGAGAGACCCCTGACCTCACACCACAGAGAGAGAGAGACCCCTGACCTCACACCACAGAGAGAGAGAGAGACCCCTGACCTCACACCACAGAGAGAGAGAGAGACCCCTGACCGCACACCACAGAGAGAGAGAGAGACCCCTGACCTCACACCACAGAGAGAGAGAGACCCCTGACCTCACACCACAGAGAGAGAGAGACCCCTGACCTCACACCACAGAGAGAGAGAGAGACCCCTGACCTCACACCACAGAGAGAGAGAGACCCCTGACCTCACACCACAGAGAGAGAGAGAGACCCCTGACCTCACACCAGAGAGAGACCCCTGACCTCACACCACAGAGAGAGAGAGACCCCTGACCTCACACCACAGAGAGAGAGAGACCCCTGACCTCACACCACAGAGAGAGAGAGACCCCTGACCTCACACCACAGAGAGAGACCCCTGACCTCACACCACAGAGAGAGAGAGAGACCCCTGACCTCACACCACAGAGAGAGAGACCCCTGACCTCACACCACAGAGAGAGAGAGAGACCCCTGACCTCACACCACAGAGAGAGAGAGACCCCTGAGCTCACACCACAGAGAGAGAGACCCTGACCTCACACCACAGAGAGAGAGACACCTGACCTCACACCACAGAGAGAGAGAGACCCCTCACCTCACACCACAGAGAGAGAGAGACCCCTGACCTCACACCACAGAGAGAGAGAGACCCCTGACCTCACACCACAGAGAGAGACCCCTGACCTCACACCACAGAGAGAGAGAGAGACCCCTGACCTCACACCACAGAGAGAGAGACCCCTGACCTCACACCACAGAGAGAGAGAGAGACCCCTGACCTCACACCACAGAGAGAGAGAGACCCCTGACCTCACACCACAGAGAGAGAGACCCCTGACCTCACACCACAGAGAGAGAGACACCTGACCTCACACCACAGAGAGAGAGAGACCCCTGACCTCACACCACAGAGAGAGAGAGACCCCTGACCTCACACCACAGAGAGAGAGAGACCCCTGACCTCACACCACAGAGAGAGAGAGAGACCCCTGACCTCACACCACAGAGAGAGAGAGACCCCTGACCTCACACCACAGAGAGAGAGAGACCCCTGACCTCACACCACAGAGAGAGAGAGACCCCTGACCTCACACCACAGAGAGAGAGAGACCCCTGACCTCACACCACAGAGAGAGAGACCCCTGACCTCACACCACAGAGAGAGAGAGACCCCTGACCTCACACCACAGAGAGAGAGACCCCTGACCTCACACCACAGAGAGAGAGACCCCTGACCTCACACCACAGAGAGAGAGACCCCTGACCTCACACCACAGAGAGAGAGACCCCTGACCTCACACCACAGAGAGAGAGAGACCCCTGACCTCACACCACAGAGAGAGAGAGACCCCTGACCTCACACCACAGAGAGAGAGAGAGAGACCCCTGACCTCACACCGGAGAGAGAGAGAGAGAGAGAGACCCCTGACCTCACACCACAGAGAGAGAGAGACCCCTGACCTCACACCGGAGAGAGAGAGAGAGAGACCCCTGACCTCACACCGGAGAGAGAGAGAGAGAGAGACCCCTGACCTCACACCACAGAGAGAGAGACCCCTGACCTCACACCACAGAGAGAGAGAGAGAGAGAGAGACCTGACCTCACACCACAGAGAGAGAGAGACCCCTGACCTCACACCGGAGAGAGAGAGAGAGAGAGAGACCCCTGACCTCACACCGGAGAGAGAGAGAGAGAGACCCCTGACCTCACACCACAGAGAGAGAGACCCCTGACCTCACACCACAGAGAGAGAGAGACCTGACCTCACACCACAGAGAGAGAGAGACCCCTGACCTCACACCGGAGAGAGAGAGAGAGAGACCCCTGACCTCACACCACAGAGAGAGAGACCCCTGACCTCACACCGGAGAGAGAGAGAGAGAGAGAGACCCCTGACCTCACACCACAGAGAGAGAGAGAGAGAGAGAGAGAGAGACCCCTGACCTCACACCGGAGAGAGAGAGAGAGAGAGAGACCCCTGACCTCACACCGGAGAGAGAGAGAGAGAGAGAGAGACCCCTGACCTCACACCGGAGAGAGAGAGAGAGAGAGAGAGAGAGAGACCCCTGACCTCACACCGGAGAGAGAGAGAGAGAGAGAGAGACCCCTGACCTCACACCGGAGAGAGAGAGACCCCTGACCTCACACCACAGAGAGAGAGAGAGACCCCTGACCTCACACCGGAGAGAGAGAGAGAGAGAGAGACCCCTGACCTCACACCGGAGAGAGAGAGAGACCCCTGACCTCACACCGGAGAGAGAGAGAGACCCCTGACCTCACACCGGAGAGAGAGAGAGAGACCCCTGACCTCACACCGGAGAGAGAGAGAGAGAGACCCCTGACCTCACACCACAGAGAGAGAGAGACCCCTGACCTCACACCACAGAGAGAGAGAGAGACCCCTGACCTCACACCACAGAGAGAGAGAGAGAGAGACCCCTGACCTCACACCACAGAGAGAGACCCCTGACCTCACACCACAGAGAGAGACCCCTGACCTCACACCACAGAGAGAGAGAGAGACCCCTGACCTCACACCACAGAGAGAGAGACCCCTGACCTCACACCACAGAGAGAGAGAGAGACCCCTGACCTCACACCACAGAGAGAGACCCCTGACCTCACACCACAGAGAGAGACCCCTGACCTCACACCACAGAGAGAGACCCCTGACCTCACACCACAGAGAGAGACCCCTGACCTCACACCACAGAGAGAGACCTGACCTCACACCACAGAGAGAGAGAGAGACCCCTGACCTCACACCACAGAGAGAGAGAGAGACCCCTGACCTCACACCACAGAGAGAGAGACCCCTGACCTCACACCACAGAGATAGAGACAACTGACCTCACACCACAGAGAGAGAGACCCCTGACCTCACACCACAGAGAGAGACCCCTGACCTCACACCACAGAGAGAGAGAGACCCCTGACCTCACACCACAGAGAGAGAGAGACCCCTGACCTCACACCACAGAGAGAGAGAGAGACCCCTGACCTCACACCACAGAGAGAGAGACCCCTGACCTCACACCACAGAGAGAGAGAGAGAGAGACCCCTGACCTCACACCACAGAGAGAGAGACCCCTGACCTCACACCACAGAGAGAGAGAGAGACCCCTGACCTCACACCACAGAGAGAGAGAGAGAGAGACCCCTGACCTCACACCACAGAGAGAGAGAGAGACCCCTGACCTCACACCACAGAGAGAGAGAGAGAGACCCCTGACCTCACACCACAGAGAGAGAGAGAGACCCCTGACCTCACACCACAGAGAGAGAGAGAGACCCCTGACCTCACACCACAGAGAGAGAGACCCCTGACCTCACACCACAGAGAGAGAGAGAGACCCCTGACCTCACACCACAGAGAGAGAGAGAGACCCCTGACCTCACACCACAGAGAGAGAGAGACCCCTGACCTCACACCACAGAGAGAGAGAGAGAGAGACCCCTGACCTCACACCACAGAGAGAGAGAGAGACCCCTGACCTCACACCACAGAGAGAGAGACCCCTGACCTCACACCACAGAGAGAGAGACCCCTGACCTCACACCACAGAGAGAGAGACCCCTGACCTCACACCACAGAGAGAGAGACCCCTGACCTCACACCACAGAGAGAGAGACCCCTGACCTCACACCACAGAGAGAGAGACCCCTGACCTCACACCACAGAGAGAGAGAGAGACCCCTGACCTCACACCACAGAGAGAGAGAGACCCCTGACCTCACACCACAGAGAGAGAGAGACCCCTGACCTCACACCACAGAGAGAGAGAGACCCCTCACCTCACACCACAGAGAGAGAGAGACCCCAGACCTCACACCACAGAGAGAGAGAGACCCCTGACCTCACACCACAGAGAGAGAGAGACCCCTGACCTCACACCACAGAGAGAGAGAGACCCCTGACCTCACACCACAGAGAGAGAGACCCCTGACCTCACACCACAGAGAGAGAGAGAGAGAGAGACCCCTGACCTCACACCACAGAGAGAGAGAGAGAGACCCCTGACCTCACACCACAGAGAGAGAGAGACCCCTGACCTCACACCACAGAGAGAGAGAGACCCCTGACCTCACACCACAGAGAGAGAGAGAGACCCCTGACCTCACACCACAGAGAGAGAGAGAGAGAGAGACCCCTGACCTCACACCACAGAGAGAGAGACCCCTGACCTCACACCACAGAGAGAGACCCCTGACCTCACACCACAAATAGAGAGACCCCTGACCTCACACCACAGAGAGAGAGACCCCTGACCTCACACCACAGAGAGAGAGAGAGACCCCTGACCTCACACCACAGAGAGAGAGAGACCCCTGACCTCACACCACAGAGAGAGAGACCCCTGACCTCACACCACAGAGAGAGAGAGAGAGACCCCTGACCTCACACCACAGAGAGAGAGAGAGAGACCCCTGACCTCACACCACAGAGAGAGAGAGAGAGAGAGACCCCTGACCTCACACCACAGAGAGAGAGAGAGAGACCCCTGACCTCACACCACAGAGAGAGACCCCTGACCTCACACCACAGAGAGAGAGAGAGACCCCTGACCTCACACCACAGAGAGAGAGAGAGAGACCCCTGACCTCACACCACAGAGAGAGAGACCCCTGACCTCACACCACAGAGAGAGACCCCTGACCTCACACCACAGAGAGAGAGACCCCTGACCTCACACCACAGAGAGAGAGACCCCTGACCTCACACCACAGAGAGAGAGACCCCTGACCTCACACCACAGAGAGAGAGACCCCTGACCTCACACCACAGAGAGAGAGAGACCCCTGACCTCACACCACAGAGAGAGACCCCTGACTTCACACCACAGAGAGAGAGAGACCCCTGACCTCACACCACAGAGAGAGAGAGACCCCTGACCTCACACCACAGAGAGAGAGAGAGAGACCCCTGACCTCACACCACAGAGAGAGAGAGACCCCTAACCTCACACTACAGAGAGAGAGAGAGACCCCTGACCTCACACCACAGAGAGAGAGAGAGAGAGAGAGAGAGAGACCCCTGACCTCACACTACAGAGAGAGAGACCCCTGACCTCACACCGGAGAGAGAGAGAGACCCCTGACCTCACACCACAGAGAGAGAGAGAGAGAGAGAGAGAGACCCCTGACCTCACACCACAGAGAGAGAGACCCCTGACCTCACACCACAGAGAGAGAGAGACCCCTGATGTCACACCACAGAGAGAGAGACCCCTGACCTCACACCACAGAGAGAGAGACCCCTGACCTCACACCACAGAGAGAGAGACCCCTGACCTCACACCACAGAGAGAGAGACCCTGACCTCACACCACAGAGAGAGAGAGAGACCCCTGACCTCACACCACAGAGAGAGAGAGAGACCCCTGACCTCACACCACAGAGAGAGAGACCCCTGACCTCACACCACAGAGAGAGAGACCCCTGACCTCACACCACAGAGAGAGAGAGAGACCCCTGACCTCACACCACAGAGAGAGAGAGAGACCCCTGACCTCACACCACAGAGAGAGAGAGAGACCCCTGACCTCACACCACAGAGAGAGAGAGACCCCTGACCTCACACCACAGAGAGAGAGAGACCCCTGACCTCACACCACAGAGAGAGAGAGACCCCTGACCTCACACCACAGAGAGAGAGACCCCTGACCTCACACCACAGAGAGAGAGAGACCCCTGACCTCACACCACAGAGAGAGAGAGACCCCTGACCTCACACCACAGAGAGAGAGACCCCTGACCTCACACCACAGAGAGAGAGACCCCTGACCTCACACCACAGAGAGAGACCCCTAACCTCACACCACAGAGAGAGACCCCTAACCTCACACCACAGAGAGAGACCCCTGACCTCACACCACAGAGAGAGAGAGAGACCCCTGACCTCACACCACAGAGAGAGAGAGAGAGAGAGACCCCTGACCTCACACCACAGAGAGAGAGACCCCTGACCTCACACCACAGAGAGAGAGACCCCTGACCTCACACCACAGAGAGAGAGACCCCTGACCTCACACCACAGAGAGAGAGAGACCCCTGACCTCACACCACAGAGAGAGAGACCCCTGACCTCACACCACAGAGAGAGAGAGACCCCTGACCTCACAGCACAGAGAGAGAGAGACCCCTGACCTCACACCACAGAGAGAGACCCCTGACCTCACACCACAGAGAGAGAGAGAGACCCCTGACCTCACACCACAGAGAGAGAGAGAGAGACCCCTGACCTCACACCACAGAGAGAGAGACCCCTGACCTCACACCACAGAGAGAGACCCCTGACCTCACACCACAGAGAGAGAGACCCCTGACCTCACACCACAGAGAGAGAGACCCCTGACCTCACACCACAGAGAGAGAGAGACCCCTGACCTCACACCACAGAGAGAGAGAGACCCCTGACCTCACACCACAGAGAGAGAGACCCCTGACCTCACACCACAGAGAGAGAGACCCCTGACCTCACACCACAGAGAGAGAGACCCCTGACCTCACACCACAGAGAGAGAGACCCCTGACCTCACACCACAGAGAGAGAGACCCCTGACCTCACACCACAGAGAGAGAGACCCCTGACCTCACACCACAGAGAGAGAGACCCCTGACCTCACACCACAGAGAGAGAGACCCCTGACCTCACACCACAGAGAGAGAGACCCCTGACCTCACACCACAGAGAGAGAGACCCCTGACTTCACACCACAGAGAGAGAGAGACCCCTGACCTCACACCACAGAGAGAGAGACCCCTGACCTCACACCACAGAGAGAGAGAGAGACCCCTGACCTCACACCACAGAGAGAGAGAGAGACCCCTGACCTCACACCACAGAGAGAGAGAGAGAGACCCCTGACCTCACACCACAGAGAGAGAGAGAGACCCCTGACCTCACACTACAGAGAGAGAGAGAGACCCCTGACCTCACACCACAGAGAGAGAGAGAGAGAGAGAGACCCCTGACCTCACACTACAGAGAGAGAGACCCCTGACCTCACACCGGAGAGAGAGAGAGACCCCTGACCTCACACCACAGAGAGAGAGAGAGACCCCTGACCTCACACCACAGAGAGAGAGACCCCTGACCTCACACCACAGAGAGAGAGAGACCCCTGATGTCACACCACAGAGAGACCCCTGACCTCACACCACAGAGAGAGAGACCCCTGACCTCACACCACAGAGAGAGAGACCCCTGACCTCACACCACAGAGAGAGAGACCCCTGACCTCACACCACAGAGAGAGAGACCCCTGACCTCACACCACAGAGAGAGAGACCCCTGACCTCACACCACAGAGAGAGAGACCCCTGACCTCACACCACAGAGAGAGAGACCCCTGACCTCACACCACAGAGAGAGAGACCCCTGACCTCACACCACAGAGAGAGAGACCCCTGACCTCACACCACAGAGAGAGAGACCCCTGACCTCACACCACAGAGAGAGAGACCCCTGACCTCACACCACAGAGAGAGAGACCCCTGACCTCACACCACAGAGAGAGAGACCCCTGACCTCACACCACAGAGAGAGAGACCCCTGACCTCACACCACAGAGAGAGAGAGAGACCCCTGACCTCACACCACAGAGAGAGAGAGAGACCCCTGACCTCACACCACAGAGAGAGAGAGAGACCCCTGACCTCACACCACAGAGAGAGAGAGAGACCCCTGACCTCACACCACAGAGAGAGAGAGAGACCCCTGACCTCACACCACAGAGAGAGAGAGAGACCCCTGACCTCACACCACAGAGAGAGAGAGAGACCCCTGACCTCACACCACAGAGAGAGAGAGAGACCCCTGACCTCACACCACAGAGAGAGAGAGAGACCCCTGACCTCACACCACAGAGAGAGAGAGACCCCTGACCTCACACCACAGAGAGAGAGAGACCCCTGACCTCACACCACAGAGAGAGAGAGACCCCTGACCTCACACCACAGAGAGAGAGAGACCCCTGACCTCACACCACAGAGAGAGAGAGACCCCTGACCTCACACCACAGAGAGAGAGAGACCCCTGACCTCACACCACAGAGAGAGAGAGACCCCTGACCTCACACCACAGAGAGAGAGACCCCTGACCTCACACCACAGAGAGAGAGAGACCCCTGACCTCACACCACAGAGAGAGAGAGACCCCTGACCTCACACCACAGAGAGAGAGAGACCCCTGACCTCACACCACAGAGAGAGAGACCCCTGACCTCACACCACAGAGAGAGAGACCCCTGACCTCACACCACAGAGAGAGAGACCCCTGACCTCACACCACAGAGAGAGAGACCCCTGACCTCACACCACAGAGAGAGACCCCTGACCTCACACCACAGAGAGAGACCCCTGACCTCACACCACAGAGAGAGACCCCTGACCTCACACCACAGAGAGAGAGAGAGAGACCCCTGACCTCACACCACAGAGAGAGAGACCCCTGACCTCACACCACACCGAGAGATAGAGTAGACCCCTGACCTCACACCAACAGAGAGTAGAGCGAACCCTGACCTCACACCAACAGAGCGATAGACCCCTGACCTCAACACCACAGAGAGAGAGAGACCCCTGATCGTCACACCACAGAGAGAAAGACCGCCTGACCTCACGATGCGCACAAGAGAGGAGAGACCCCTGACCTCACAGAGACAACCACAGAGATGAGAGTACACCCTGAACCTCAAACACCCAACAGAGTAGAGAGAGCCACCTGACCTCACACCACAAGAGAGAGAAGAACCCCTGAACCACATCACAGAGGGGGTCCACATAGTATAGAGGAAGAACCCCTTGACAGTCACACCACAGAGGAGAGAGAACCCCGTGACCTCACAACCAAAGAGAGGAGAGACCCCTGGACCTCAACCACCACATAGAGAGAGACCCCTGACCTCACACCACGAGAGGAGAGACCCCTGACCTCACACCACAGAGAGAGAGACCCCTGACCTCACACCACAGAGAGAGATGACCCTGACCTCACACCACAGAGGAGAGAGACCCCTGACCTCACACCACAGAGAGAGAGACCCCTGACCTCACACCACAGAGAGAGAGACCCCTGACCTCACACCACAAGAGAGAGAGACCCCTGACCTCACCCACAGAGAGAGGAGACCCCTGACCTCACACCACAGAGAGAGAGACCCCTGACCTCACACCACAGAGAGAGAGAGAGACCCCTGCCTCATACCACAGAGAGAGAGAGATACCCCTGACCTCACACCACAGAGAGAGAGAGAGACCCTGACCTCACACTACAGAGAGAGAAGAGACCCCTGACCTCACACCACAGAGAGAGAGAGACCCCTGACCATCGACACCACAGAGAGAGAGACCCCTGACCTCCACCACAGAGAGAGACCCCTGACCTCACACCACAGAGAGAGAGAGACCCCTGACCTCACACCACAGAGATAGAGGACCCCCTGACCTCACACCACAGAGAGAGGAGACCCCTGACCTCACACCACAAGAGAGAGAGACCCTGACCTCACACCACAGAGAGAGAGACCCCTGACCTCACACCACAGAGAGAGAGAGACCCCTGACCTCACACCACAGAGAGAGAGAGACCCCTGACCTCACACCACAGAGAGAGAGAGACCCCTGACCTCACACCACAGAGAGAGAGAGACCTGACCTCACACCACAGAGAGAGAGAGACCCCTGACCTCACACCACAGAGAGAGAGAGACCCTGACCTCACACCACAGAGAGAGAGAGACCCCTGACCTCACACCACAGAGAGAGAGAGACCCCTGACCTCACACCACAGAGAGAGAGAGACCCCTGACCTCACACCACAGAGAGAGAGAGAGACCCCTGACCTCACACCACAGAGAGAGAGAGACCCCTGACCTCACACCACAGAGAGAGAGAGACCCCTGACCTCACACCACAGAGAGAGAGAGAGACCCCTGACCTCACACCACAGAGAGAGAGAGAGACCCCTGACCTCACACCACAGAGAGAGAGACCCCTGACCTCACACCACAGAGAGAGAGAGACCCCTGACCTCACACCACAGAGAGAGAGAGAGACCCCTGACCTCACACCACAGAGAGAGAGACCCCTGACCTCACACCACAGAGAGAGAGAGACCCCTGACCTCACACCACAGAGAGAGAGAGACCCCTGACCTCACACCACAGAGAGAGAGAGACCCCTGACCTCACACCACAGAGAGAGAGAGACCCCTGACCTCACACCACAGAGAGAGAGAGACCCCTGACCTCACACCACAGAGAGAGAGAGACCCCTGATGTCACACTGCCGGCACATACTGGAAAATTATGATAAATATATTATGAATATGGTGAATAAGAAATCCTCGTCCTCATCTTTCTCCTCTTCGTCCTCCTCCTCTTCGTCCTCCTCCTCTTCGTCCTCCTCCTCTTCGTCCTCCTCCTCTTCGTCCTCCTCCTCTTCGTCCTCCTCCTCTTCGTCCTCCTCTTCTTCCTCCTCCTCTTCGTCCTTCTCCTCCTCCTCCTCTTCGTCCTCCTCTTCCTTCTCCTCTTCTTCGTCCTCCTCTTCCTCCTCTTCCTCCTCCTCCTCTTCGTCCTCCTCTTCCTCCTCCTCCTCTTCGTCCTCCTCTTCCTCCTCCTCCTCTTCGTCCTCCTCTTCCTCCTCCTCCTCTTCGTCCTCCTCTTCCTCCTCCTCCTCTTCGTCCTCCTCTTCCTCCTCCTCCTCTTCGTCCTCCTCCTCCTCCTCTTCGTCCTTCTCCTCCTCCTCCTCCTCCTCTTCGTCCTTCTCCTCCTCCTCCTCCTCCTCCTCCTCCTCCTCCTCTTCGTCCTTCTCCTCCTCCTCCTCCTCCTCCTCTTCGTCCTCCTCCTCCTCCTCTTCGTCCTTCTCCTCCTCCTCCTCCTCCTCTTCGTCCTTCTCCTCCTCCTCCTCCTCCTCCTCTTCGTCCTTCTCCTCCTCCTCCTCCTCCTCCTCCTCCTCCTCCTCCTCTTCGTCCTTCTCCTCCTCCTCCTCCTCCTCTTCGTCCTTCTCCTCCTCCTCCTCCTCCTCCTCTTCGTCCTTCTCCTCCTCCTCCTTCTCCTCCTCCTCCTCCTCCTCCTCTTCGTCCTTCTCCTCCTCCTCCTCCTCCTCTTCGTCCTTCTCCTCCTCCTCCTCCTCCTCCTCTTCGTCCTTCTCCTCCTCCTCCTCCTCCTCCTCTTCGTCCTTCTCCTCCTCCTCCTCCTCCTCTTCGTCCTTCTCCTCCTCCTCCTCTTCGTCCTTCTCCTCCTCCTCCTCCTCTTCGTCCTTCTCCTCCTCTTCGTCCTCCTCCTCCTCTTCGTCCTTCTCCTCCTCCTCCTCTTCGTCCTCCTCCTCCTCCTCTTCGTCCTTCTCCTCCTCCTCCTCTTCGTCCTTCTCCTCCTCCTCCTCTTCGTCCTTCTCCTCCTCCTCCTCTTCGTCCTTCTCCTCCTCCTCTTCTTCGTCCTCCTCCTTCATCCTGTTTGTCCTTCTCCTCCTCCTCTTCGTCGTCTTCGTCCTTCTCTTCTTCTTCCTCCTCTTCGTCCTTCTCCTCCTCCTCTTCGTCCTTCTCCTTCTCTTCTTCTTCCTCCTCTTCGTCCTTCTCCTCCTCCTCTTCGTCCTTCTCCTCCTCCTCTTCGTCCTCCTCCTCCTCTTCGTCCTCCTCCTCCTCCTCCTCTTCGTCCTCCTCCTCCTCCTCCTCTTCGTCCTTCTCCTCCTCCTCCTCTTCGTCCTTCTCCTCCTCCTCCTCTTCGTCCTTCTCCTCCTCCTCCTCTTCGTCCTTCTCCTCCTCCTCTTCTTCGTCCTCCTCCTTCATCCTCTTCGTCCTCCTCTTTGTCCTCCTGTTTGTCCTTCTCCTCCTCCTCTTCGTCGTCTTCGTCCTTCTCCTCCTCCTCCTCTTCGTCCTTCTCCTCCTCCTCTTCGTCCTTCTCCTCCTCCTCTTCGTCCTTCTCCTCCTCCTCCTCCTCCTCCTCTTCGTCCTTCTCCTCCTCCTCCTCCTCCTCCTCCTCCTCCTCCTCCTCTTCGTCCTTCTCCTCCTCCTCCTCCTCCTCTTCGTCCTTCTCCTCCTCCTCCTCTTCGTCCTTCTCCTCCTCCTCCTTCTCCTCCTCCTCCTCCTCCTCTTCGTCCTTCTCCTCCTCCTCCTCCTCCTCCTCTTCGTCCTTCTCCTCCTCCTCCTCCTCCTCTTCGTCCTTCTCCTCCTCCTCCTCCTCCTCCTCTTCGTCCTTCTCCTCCTCCTCCTCCTCCTCTTCGTCCTTCTCCTCCTCCTCCTCTTCGTCCTTCTCCTCCTCCTCCTCCTCTTCGTCCTTCTCCTCCTCTTCGTCCTCCTCCTCCTCTTCGTCCTTCTCCTCCTCCTCCTCTTCGTCCTCCTCCTCCTCCTCTTCGTCCTTCTCCTCCTCCTCCTCTTCGTCCTTCTCCTCCTCCTCCTCTTCGTCCTTCTCCTCCTCCTCCTCTTCGTCCTTCTCCTCCTCCTCTTCTTCGTCCTCCTCCTTCATCCTGTTTGTCCTTCTCCTCCTCCTCTTCGTCGTCTTCGTCCTTCTCTTCTTCTTCCTCCTCTTCGTCCTTCTCCTCCTCCTCTTCGTCCTTCTCCTTCTCTTCTTCTTCCTCCTCTTCGTCCTTCTCCTCCTCCTCTTCGTCCTTCTCCTCCTCCTCTTCGTCCTCCTCCTCCTCTTCGACCTCCTCCTCCTCCTCCTCTTCGTCCTCCTCCTCCTCCTCCTCTTCGTCCTTCTCCTCCTCCTCCTCTTCGTCCTTCTCCTCCTCTTCGTCCTTCTCCTCCTCCTCCTCTTCGTCCTTCTCCTCCTCCTCTTCTTCGTCCTCCTCCTTCATCCTCTTCGTCCTCCTCTTTGTCCTCCTGTTTGTCCTTCTCCTCCTCCTCTTCGTCGTCTTCGTCCTTCTCCTCCTCCTCTTCGTCCTTCTCCTCCTCCTCTTCGTCCTTCTCCTCCTCCTCTTCGTCCTTCTCCTCTTCGTCCTCCTCCTCCTCTTTGTCCTCCTCCTCCTCCTCCTCTTCGTCCTTCTCCTCCTCCTCCTCTTCGTCCTTCTCCTCCTTCTCCTCCTCCTCTTCGTCCTTCTCCTCCTCCTCTTCTTCGTCCTCCTCCTTCATCCTCTTCGTCCTCCTCTTTGTCCTCCTGTTTGTCCTTCTCCTCCTCCTCTTCGTCGTCTTCGTCCTTCTCTTCTTCTTCCTCCTCTTCGTCCTTCTCCTCCTCCTCTTCGTCCTTCTCCTCCTCCTCTTCGTCCTTCTCCTCCTCCTCTTCGTCCTTCTCCTCCTCTTCGTCCTCCTCCTTCATCCTCTTCGTCGTCTTCGTCCTTCTCTTCTTCTTCCTCCTCTTTGTACTTCTCCTCCTCCTCCTCTTTGTCCTTCTCCTCCTCCTCCTCTTCGTCCTCCTCCTCCACCTCGTCCTTGTTTTTCTCCTCTCCTGCAGGGGAAACAGAAGAAGACCCGGAAATACGCAGTGATGAAGCGGAGGATCAGCCTGAGGGACCCGCGCATGTAAGTGTGGAGGACAGGGGAAGGGGCAGGTGAGTGAGGAGGGTGAGGAGGATGTTCTCTAACCTGCTCGCTGTTCATGCTCTTCGCTGTAGACATGAAAAGGAGCGAGCGAAAACCAAGAGGAAGGAGAGCGATCCCAGCGCCATCAAGGAGAGAGAAGTGTAAGATGCTGAACACTCCGTGTCATTTAGCCGCTCTCCCTGAGATCAGTGATCTGTTTCTCTTATAGAACGCTCTGTGATGTCACTGATCTCTAGTGATGGATAGGCTGTATTCTCAGTGATGTCACTGATCTCTAGTGATGGATAGGCTGTATTCTCAGTGATGTCACTGATCTCTAGTGATGGATAGGCTGTATTCTCAGTGATGTCACTGATCTCTAGTGATGGATAGGCTGTATTCTCAGTGATGTCACTGATCTCTAGTGAAGGATAGGCTGTATTCTCAGTGATGTCACCGCTGATCTCTAGTGATGGATAGGCTGTATTCTCAGTGATGTCACCGCTGATCTCTAGTGATGGATAGGCTGTATTCTCAGTGATGTCACTGATCTCTAGTGATGGATAGGCTGTATTCTCAGTGATGTCACTGATCTCTAGTGATGGATAGGCTGTATTCTCAGTGATGTCACTGCTGATCTCTAGTGATGGATAGGCTGTATTCTCAGTGATGTCACTGCTGATCTCTAGTGATGGATAGGCTGTATTCTCAGTGATGTCACTGATCTCTAGTGATGGATAGGCTGTATTCTCAGTGATGTCACTGATCTCTAGTGATGGATAGGCTGTATTCTCAGTGATGTCACCACTGATCTCTAGTGATGGATAGGCTGTATTCTCAGTGATGTCACTGATCTCTAGTGATGGATAGGCTGTATTCTCAGTGATGTCACTGATCTCTAGTGATGGATAGGCTGTATTCTCAGTGATGTCACTGATCTCTAGTGATGGATAGGCTGTATTCTCAGTGATGTCACTGATCTCTAGTGAAGGATAGGCTGTATTCTCAGTGATGTCACCGCTGATCTCTAGTGATGGATAGGCTGTATTCTCAGTGATGTCACTGATCTCTAGTGATGGATAGGCTGTATTCTCAGTGATGTCACCGCTGATCTTTAGTGATGGATAGGCTGTATTCTCAGTGATGTCGCACCAGGTTGTAGGTTGTGCTGTGGGTGTGTAGCTGAGGTATAATGTGCTGTATGATGCCGTTTATGCTTGGTTGTTTAGAGTAGTTGATGCTTGGAGGTAACTCCCAGCAGATGTGGTAGGTGAATGTAAGCTGCCTGGTGTGTATCTATCTATCCTGTGATAATAAGGAGGGTAGTACTACTAGGGGCAGCATACCTTCTTGGTGGGGGGGGGGGGGTCTGTACATGCCGGTGGTCTCCCATGTTTCTGTGTAGTCCCCAGGTCCCATCCTGCATGTTCTTCCAGTATAACACCAACCTCGGACCCCCGTACCATATCCTGGTGGACACCAACTTTATCAACTTCTCCATCAAAGCCAAGCTGGACCTGGTGCAGTCCATGATGGACTGTCTGTACGCCAAGTGTAAGTGCTGCTCACAGAGTGGGGGGAGTGTGGGCATGCCTGCGGAGTGTGAGTGGGGGAGTGTGGGCCGCTCGCTCTCATCATACCTTTCTCTAGGCGTCCCCTGTATCACTGACTGTGTGATGGCCGAGCTGGAGAAGCTGGGACAAAAGTACAGAGTGGCTCTCAGGTATCTGATGATGTATGGATGGAGGTGCAGAGGATGGATGGAGGTGCGGAGGATGAATGGAGGTGCGGAGGCTGTATGGGTGATGTATGGATGGAGGTGTGGAGGATGGATGGAGGTGTGGAGGCTGTATGGGTGATGTATGGATGGAGGTGCGGAGGCTGTATGGGTGATGTATGGATGGAGGTGTGGAGGATGGATGGAGGTGCGGAGGCTGTATGGGTGATGTATGGATGGAGGTGTGGAGGATGGATGGAGGTGTGGAGGCTGTATGGGTGATGTATGGATGGAGGTGTGGAGGATGGATGGGTGATGTATGGATGGAGGTGTGGAGGATGGATGGGTGATGTATGGATGGAGGTGCGGAGGATGAATGGAGGTGCGGAGGCTGTATGGGTGATGTATGGATGGAGGTGCGGAGGCTGTATGGGTGATGTATGGATGGAGGTGTGGAGGAGGGATGGGTGATGTATGGATGGAGGTGCGGAGGATGGATGGAGGTGTGGAGGATGGATGGGTGATGTATGGATGGAGGTGCGGAGGATGGATGGGTGATGTATGGATGGAGGTGCGGAGGCTGTATGGGTGATGTATGGATGGAGGTGCGGAGGCTGTATGGGTGATGGATGGATGGAGGTGCGGAGGATGGATGGGTGATGTATGGATGGAGGTGCGGAGGATAGATGGGTGATGGATGGATGGAGGTGCAGAGGATGGATGGGTGATGTATGGATGGAGGTGCAGAGGATGGATGGGTGATGTATGGATGGAGGTGCGGAGGATGGATGGGTGATGTATGGATGGAGGTGTGGAGGATGGATGGATGATGTATGGATGGAGGTGTGGAGGATGGATGATGTATGGATGGAGGTGTGGAGGATGGATGGAGGTGCGGAGGATGTATGGGTGATTTATGGATGGAGGTGCGGAGGATGTATGGGTGATGGATGGATGGAGGTGCGGAGGATGTATGGGTGATTTATGGATGGAGGTGCGGAGGATGTATGGGTGATTTATGGATGGAGGTGCGGAGGATGTATGGGTGATGGATGGATGGAGGTGTGGAGGATGGATGATATAGAGCGGTGTTCTTTCTCCTATCTTCCCTGTGTGTAATTTCTTTCTCTTTTAGAATTGCCAAGGACCCAACCTTTGAACGCCTCCCATGTTCGCACTCTGGAACCTATGCGGATGACTGCCTGGTGCAGAGGATCACTCAGGTGAGTGCGGGGGCCACAGGTGGTGGGGTGTGTGGGGGGGGGGGGGTGTGAGTGTGGGGGATACTTGTGGTAGTGGGGGGCCACTGGTGCGGGGGGGGGGGGGGGTGAGTGCGGGGGTCAATGGTGATGGTGGGGTTGCATGTGTGGGTGTGGGGGCCACTGGTGCGGTAGGGGGGGGGGTGATTGCAGGGGTCAGTTGGAAATGTGTGAGTGGAGTGTTATACACAGCAGATCATGGAGGGGGGTTTCTCACATCTAACGGCCGCCCCCTCGTCTCTTATTAGCACAAATGTTACATTGTGGCCACAGTGGACCGAGATCTGAAGAGACGAATCCGGAAGATTCCCGGGGTTCCCATCATGTACATCTCCAACCACAGGTAAGAAGTGGGCCCACCCGGTGCCCTCGGCCTGTGCCCCATATACTGCCCCCCACCTGATGCCCTCGGCCTGTGCCCTATATACTGCCCCCCCACCCCCACCCGATGCCCTCGGCCTGTGCTCCATATACCACCCCGCCACCCCCCCACCCGATGCACTTGGCCTGTGCCCCATATACCGCCCTGCCACCACCGCCCCCCACCTGATGCCCTCGGCCTGTGCCCCATATACCGCCCCCCACCTGATACCCTCGGCCTGTGCCCCATTTACCGCCCCCCACCTGATGCCCTCGGCCTGTGCCCCATATACCGCCCCGCCACCACCGCCCCCCCACCCCCACCCGATGCCCTTGGCCTGTGCCCCATATCCCACCCGATGCCCTCGGCCTGTGCCCCATATACTGCCCCGCCACCACCGCCCCCCACCTGATGCCCTCGGCCTGTGCCCCCGATGCCCTCGGCCTATGCCCCATATACCGCCCTGCCACCTCCACCCCCCCACCCCCACCCCCACCCGATGCCCTTGGCCTGTGCCCCATATCCCCCCCCCCCCCCCCCGATGCCTTCGGCCTGTGCCCCATATACCGCCCCCCACCTGATGCCCTCGGCCTGTGCCCCATATCCCCCCATCCCCCCCCATGCCCTCGGCCTGTGCCCCATATATTGCCCGCCGCCACCCCACCCGATGCCCTTGGCCTGTGCCCCATATACCGCCCCGCCACCTCCACCCCCCCCCCCCCCACCCGATGCCCTTGGCCTGTGCCCCATATCCCCCTATCCCCCCCCCATGCCCTCGGCCTGTGCCCCATATACTGCCCCGCCGCCACCCCACCCAATGCCCTTGGCCTGTGCCCCATAGGCCGCACACCCCCCCTCCCCCGGTGCCCTATATCCGCTGCTCTCTGTAGTCTCCTGTCTTGTTTCTTCCCTGCAGATACAATATAGAGCGGATGCCGGATGACTACGGGGCCCCCCGGCTGTAGCCCCCTTGGTGTCTGGAGGAGGATGGTGTTACATGGTGCGGGTGGCAGAGACTATAGATTACCGTGTTTCTTCTCCCACAGCTGCGCTCCCTCTTTATCTGTCCCTGAAAGAGAAATCACATTGATTGTTGTACAAGAAAAAACGAACCTTGCTTATATACTGTGTAGTAGTTGTGTCATCACTGACCAGCAGCACCAGCCCCCCCCCACCTCCCCTTAGTGGCATGGTGGCAGCGGGGGGGTGGGGGGTGGGGGGGGTTGTCCTATCTTAAGCTATCCTGTAAATCCTCCAACTTGCCTTATTTTCTGAAGATGTCTTCAGGATAAGTGTATGTGTGTGTATGTGTGTGTGTATGTGTGTGTATGTGTGTGTATGTGTGTGTATGTGTGTGTATGTGTGTGTGTATGTGTGTGTATGTGTGTGTATGTGTGTGTATGTGTGTGTATGTGTGTGTATGTGTGTGTATGTGTGTGTATGTGTGTGTATGTGTGTGTATGTGTGTGTATGTGTGTGTATGTGTGTGTATGTGTGTGTATGTGTGTATATGTGTGTATATGTGTGTATATGTGTGTATATGTGTGTATATGTGTGTATATGTGTGTATATGTGTGTATATGTGTGTATATGTGTGTATATGTGTGTATATGTGTGTATATGTGTGTATATGTGTGTATATGTGTGTATATGTGTGTATATGTGTGTATATGTGTGTATATGTGTGTATATGTGTGTATATGTGTGTATATGTGTGTATATGTGTGTATATGTGTGTATATGTGTGTATATGTGTGTATATGTGTGTATATGTGTGTATATGTGTGTATATGTGTGTATATGTGTGTATATGTGTGTATATGTGTGTATATGTGTGTGTATGTGTGTGTATGTGTGTGTATGTGTGTGTATGTGTGTGTATGTGTGTGTATGTGTGTGTATGTGTGTGTATGTGTGTGTGTGTGTGTGTGTGTGTGTGTGTGTGTGTGTGTGTGTGTTGTGTGTGTGTGTGTGTGTGTGTGTGTGTGTGTGTGTGGTGTGTGTGTGTGTGTGTGTGTGTGTGTGTGTGTGTGTGTGTGTGTGTTACATAGTTAATACGGTTGAAAAAAGACGCATGTCCATCAAGTTCAACCAAGGAAGGGATGGATACAGGGGAGGGGGAGGGGTGATAGTACTATACATACAGGGGAGGGGGAGGGGTGATAGTACTATACATACAGGGGAGGGGTGATAGTACTATACATACAGGGGAGGGGGAGGGGTGATAGTACTATACATGCAGGGGAGGGGGAGGGGTGATAGTACTATACATACAGGGGAGGGGGAGGGGTGATAATACTATACATACAGGGGAGGGGGAGGGGTGATAGTACTATACATACAGGGGAGGGGGAGGGGTGATAGTACTATACATACAGGGGAGGGGTGATAGTACTATACATACAGGGGAGGGGGAGGGGTGATAGTACTATACATGCAGGGGAGGGGGAGGGGTGATAGTACTATACATACAGGGAAGGGGGAGGGGTGATAGGTTCTATACATACAGGGGAGGGGGAGGGGTGATAGTACTATACATACAGGGGAGGGGGAGGGGTGATAGTACTATACATACAGGGGAGGGGGAGGGGTGATAGTACTATACATACAGGGAAGGGGGAGGGGTGATAGTACTATACATACAGGGGAGGGGGAGGGGTGATAGTACTATACATACAGGGGAGGGGTGATAGTACTATACATACAGGGGAGGGGGAGGGGTGATAGGCTCTATACATACAGGGGAGGGGGGAGGGGTGATAGTACTATACATACAGGGGGAGGGGGAGGGGTGATAGTACTATACATACAGGGAAGGGGGAGGGGTGATAGTACTATACATACAGGGAAGGGGGGAGGGGTGATAGTACTATACATACAGGGGAGGGGGGAGGGGTGATAGGCTCTATACATACAGGGAAGGGGGAGGGGTGATAGTACTATACATACAGGGAAGGGGGAGGGGTGATAGTACTATACATACAGGGGAGGGGGAGGGGTGATAGTACTATACTCACCGGGGAGGGGGAGGGGTGATAGTACTATACATACAGGGGAGGGGTGATAGTACTATACATACAGGGGAGGGGTGATAGTACTATACATACAGGGGAGGGGTGATAGTACTATACATACAGGGGAGGGGGAGGGGTGATAGTACTATACATACAGGGGAGGGGTGATAGTACTATACATACAGGGGAGGGGGAGGGGTGATAGTACTATACATACAGGGGAGGGGGAGGGGTGATAGGCTCTATACATACAGGGAAGGGGGAGGGGTGATAGGTTCTATACATACAGGGAAGGGGGAGGGGTGATAGGTTCTATACATACAGAGAAGGGGGAGGGGTGATAGGTTCTATACATACAGGGAAGGGGGAGGGGTGATAGGTTCTATACATACCGGGAAGGGGGAGGGGTGATAGGTTCTATACATACCGGGAAGGGGGAGGGGTGATAGGTTCTATACATATGCATTTATACTATTTTGCTCTAAGAACTTGTCTCTCCTGTTGTTGCTGTGACCAGATCCTGGGGTGACTGTTCCACAGATGCACAGTTCTCATGGCAAAGAAGGCTTGTCGCCTCCGAAGGTTGAACCTTTTTTTCTCCAGGCGGAGGCAGCGCCCCCTTCTCTCTCCAGGCGGAGGCACCGCCCCCTTGTCTCTCCGGGCGGAGGCAGCGCCCCCTTGTCTCTCCGGGCGGAGGCAGCGCCCCCTTGTCTCTCCGGGCGGAGGCAGCGCCCCCTTGTCTCTCCGGGCGGAGGCAGCGCCCCCTTGTCTCTCCGGGCGGAGGCAGCGCCCCCTTGTCTCTCCGGGCGGAGGCAGCGCCCCCTTGTCTCTCCGGGCGGAGGCAGCGCCCCCTTGTCTCTCCGGGCGGAGGCAGCGCCCCCTTGTCTCTCCGGGCGGAGGCAGCGCCCCCTTGTCTCTCCGGGCGGAGGCAGCGCCCCCTTGTCTCTCCGGCGGAGGCAGCGCCCCCTTGTCTCTCCGGGCGGAGGCAGCGCCCCCTTGTCTCTCCGGGCGGAGGCAGCGCCCCCTCTTGTCCTCTCCGGGCGGAGGCAGCGCCCCCTTGTCTCTCCGGGCGGAGGCAGCGCCCCCTTGTCTCTCCGGGCGGAGGCAGCGCCCCCTTTTCCTCTCCGGGCGAGGCAGCGCCCCCTTGTCTCTCCGGGCGGAGGCAGCGCCCCCTTGTCTCTCCGGGCGGAGGCAGCGCCCCCTTGTCTCTCCGGGCGGAGGCCGCGCCCCCTTGTCTCTCCGGGCGGAGGCAGCGCCCCCTTGTCTCTCCGGGCGGAGGCAGCGCCCCCTTGTCTCTCCGGGCGGAGGCAGCGCCCCCTTGTCTCTCCGGGCGGAGGCAGCGCCCTCTTGTCCTTTGAGGGGGTTTTACCTGGAACATCTTTTCCCCATATCTCTTGTAGGGGCCATTTATATATGTAAATAAGTTAATCATATCTCCCCTTATCCGTCTCCTCTCCAGACTAAACAAATGTAATTCTTTTAATCTCTCCTCATAACTAAGATGCTCCATTCCCCTTATTAGTTTAGTGGCCGTCTTTGTACCCTCTCCAGCTCTAGAACGTCCTTTTTATGAATCGGGTTCCAAAACTGGACGGCGACTCCAGATGAGGCCGCACCAAAGCTTTATAAAGCGGTAATATTATATCCCTGTCCCGAGAGTCCAGGCCTGGTATATACATGACAATATCCTGCTGGCCTTAGACGCAGCTGACTGACATTGTGTGCTGTTCTGTAGTCTATTATCTACAAGTACACCCAGATCCTTCTCTATCAGCGACTCTCCCAGAGTAACTCCCCCCAGGACATAGGATGCTGCGGGTTATTAGTACCCAGGTGCATAACTTTACATTTATCCACATTGAACCTCATTTGCCAAGTGGACGCCCAAACACTCAGTGTGTCTAAGTCATCCTGTAACATCTGCACACCCTCCATAGACTGTACTGTACTACAAAGCCTGTAACATCTGCACATCCTCCATAGACTGTACTGTACTACAAAGCCTGTAACATCTGCACATCCTCCATAGCCTGCACTGTACTACAAAGCCTGTAACATCTGCACATCCTCCATAGACTACTGTACTACACATCCTGTAACATCTGCACATCCTCCATAGACTGTACTGTACTACAAAGCCTGTAACATCTGCACATACTCCATAGACTGTACTGTACTAAAAAGCCTGTAACATCTGCCCATCCTCCATAGCCTGTACTGTACTACAAAGCCTGTAACATCTGCACATCTTCCATAGACTGTACTACAAAGCCTGTAACATCTGCCCATCCTCCATAGACTGTACTGTACTACAAAGCCTGTAACATCTGCACATCCTCCATAGGCTGTACTGTACTACAAAGCCTGTAACATCTGCACATCCTCCATAGACTGTACTGTACTACAAAGCCTGTAACATCTGCACATCCTCCATAGACTACTGTACTACAAAGCCTGTAACATCTGCACATCCTCCATAGACTACTGTACTACAAAGCCTGTAACATCTGCACATCCTCCATAGACTGTACTACAAAGCCTGTAACATCTGCCCATCCTCCATAGACTGTACTGTACTACAAAGCTTGTAACATCTGCACATCCTCCATAGACTGTACTGTACTACAAAGCCTGTAACATCTGCACATCCTCCATAGACTGTACTGTACTACAAAGCCTGTAATATCTGCACATCCTCCATAGACTGTACTGTACTACACATCCTGTAACATCTGCACATCCTCCATAGACTGTACTGTACTACAAAGCCTGTAACATCTGCACATCCTCCATAGACTGTACTGTACTACAAAGCCTGTAACATCTGCACATCCTCCATAGACTACTGTACTACAAAGCCTGTAACATCTGCACATCCTTTATAGACTACTGTACTACAAAGCCTGTAACATCTGCACATCCTCCATAGACTACTGTACTACAAAGCCTGTAACATCTGCCCATCCTCCATAGACTGTACTGTACTACAAAGCCTGTAACATCTGCACATCCTCCATAGACTGTACTGTACTACAAAGCCTGTAACATCTGCACATCTTCCATAGACTGTACTGTACTAAAAAGCCTGTAACATCTGCACATCCTCCATAGACTGCACTGTACTACAAAGCCTGTAACATCTGCACATCCTCCATAGACTGTACTGTACTACACATCCTGTAACATCTGCACATCCTCCATAGACTGTACTGTACTACACATCCTGTAACATCTGCACATCCTCCATAGACTGTACTGTACTACAAAGCCTGTAACATCTGCACATCCTCCATAGACTGTACTGTACTACAAAGCCTGTAACATCTGCACATCCTCCATAGACTGTACTGTACTACAAAGCCTGTAACATCTGCACATCCTCCATAGACTACTGTACTACAAAGCCTGTAACATCTGCACATCCTCGATAGACTGTACTACAAAGCCTGTAACATCTGCACATCCTCCATAGACTGTACTACACAGCCTGTAACATCTGCACATCCTCCATAGACTGTACTATACTACAAAGCCTGTAACATCTGCACATCCTCCATAGACTGTACTGTACTACACATCCTGTAACATCTGCACATCCTCCATAGACTGTACTGTACTACAAAGCCTGTAACATCTGCACATCCTCCATAGACTGTACTGTACTACAAAGCCTGTAACATCTGCACATCCTCCATAGACTACTGTACTACAAAGCCTGTAACATCTGCACATCCTCGATAGACTGTACTGTACTACAAAGCCTGTAACATTTGCACATCCTCCATATACTGTACTGTACTACAAAGCTTGGTGTCATCTGCACATCCTCCATAGACTGTACTGTACTACACATCCTGTAACATCTGCACATCCTCCATAGACTGTACTGTACTACAAAGCCTGTAACATCTGCACATCCTCCATAGACTGTACTGTACTACAAAGCCTGTAACATCTGCACATCCTCCATAGACTGTACTGTACTACAAAGCCTGTAACATCTGCACATCCTCCATAGACTGTACTGTACTACAAAGCCTGTAACATCTGCACATCCTCCATAGACTACTGTACTACAAAGCCTGTAACATCTGCACATCCTCGATAGACTGTACTACAAAGCCTGTAATATCTGCCCATCCTCCATAGACTGTACTGTACTACAAAGCCTGTAACATCTGCACATCCTCCATAGACTGTACTATACTACAAAGCCTGTAACATCTGCACATCCTCCATAGACTGTACTGTACTACAAAGCCTGTAACATCTGCACATCCTCCATAGACTACTGTACTACAAAGCCTGTAACATCTGCACATCCTCCATAGACTACTGTACTACAAAGCCTGTAACATCTGCACATCCTCGATAGACTGTACTGTACTACAAAGCCTGTAACATTTGCACATCCTCCATAGACTGTACTGTACTACAAAGCCTGTAACATCTGCACATCCTCCATAGACTGTACTGTACTACAAAGCCTGTAACATCTGCACATCCTCCATAGACTGTACTGTACTACAAAGCCTGTAACATCTGCACATCCTCCATAGACTGTACTGTACTACAAAGCCTGTAATATCTGCCCATCCTCCATAGACTGTACTGTACTACAAAGCCTGTAACATCTGCACATCCTCCATAGACTGTACTGTACTACAAAGCCTGTAACATCTGCACATCCTCCATAGACTGTACTACACAGCCTGTAACATCTGCACATCCTCCATAGACTGTACTATACTACAAAGCCTGTAACATCTGCACATCCTCCATAGACTGTACTGTACTACAAAGCCTGTAACATCTGCACATCCTCCATAGACTGTACTGTACTACAAAGCCTGTAACATCTGCACATCCTCCATAGACTGTACTGTACTACAAAGCCTGTAACATCTGCACATCCTCCATAGACTGTACTGTACTACAAAGCCTGTAACATCTGCACATCCTCCATAGACTGTACTGTACTACAAAGCCTGTAACATCTGCACATCCTCCATAGACTGTACTACAAAGCCTGTAACATCTGCCCATCCTCCATAGACTGGACTGTACTACAAAGCCTGTAACATCTGCACATCCTCCATAGACTGTACTGTACTACTACATCTGCAAAGATAGAAACATTGCTGTTAATTCCATTCTCAATATCATTAATAAACAAGTTAAACAGAAGAGGGCCGAGTACTGACCCTTGGGGTACACCACTTATTACCGGGGACCATTCGGAGTAGGAATCATTGACCACCACTCTCTGGGGACCATTATTAAAGGAGAAGTCCGGCCAAAATTAATTTTTGATATGTTGTTACTTATGAAAAGTTATACAAATTTCTAATGTACATTAATTATGGGAAATGCACATATAGAGCTATTTCCCTTAATTTAGTAGATCAGGAAGTGTTAGAAATATCTCTGAAGAAGTGACGTCACGACCCAGGGTGTAATTCCTATGGAGTGTCCAGCAGGGGGCGCTCTCTATATAGAAGTCTATGGGACTTTATTGTTTCTATGGGTTTCTATGTAATGTAATGTAGTGTACAGTGCTTTATTGAATGAATACATCTATGGAATACTTTGGGGAGCAAGTGTCCTTGCTCCCCAAAGTATTGCATAAATGTATTCATTCAATACATTCAATACACAGTAAGCCCGCCGATCCGCCGCATTTCCGCCGAATTTCCGCCGCATTCCCGCCGATCCGCCACACGCTGATCCGCCGCATTCCCGACGATCCGGACCATATACATTGAACTACAGCTCCCATCATCTGCTTCTAGTATGAACAGGTGATGGGAGCTGTAGCTGGGTAAGGGATATGACATGCCGCCGGGCGCAGGGGGGAGCCGCTCAGTACACAGGAGCGCTCCCCCCTCCTCCTCCTCCTTCCGTGATAACTTCCGCCTATACCAATGCTGACTCCCTGCCTGGCCGCCGCTCTCCCCGCTCTCCCCCCATACATACCGGCTCCCGATGCATCCTGGTGTCCGCGCTGATGCCGGGAGCCGGTATATGTGAGCGGAGAGCGGCGGCCAGGCAGGGAGTCAGCATTGGTATAGGCGGAAGTTATCACGGAAGGAGGAGGAGGAGGGGGGAGCGCTCCTGTGTACTGAGCGGCTCCCCCCTGCGCCCGGCGGCATGTCATATCCCTTACCCAGCTACAGCTCCCATCACTTGTTCATACTAGAAGCAGATGATGGGAGCTGTAGTTCAATGTATATGGTCCGGATCGGCGGGAATGCGGCGGATCGGCGGGAATGCGGCGGATCAGCGTGTGGCGGATCGGCGGGCTTACTGTGTATTGAATGTATTGAATGAATACATTTATGCAATACTTTGGGGAGCAAGGACACTTGCTCCCCAAAGTATTCCATAGATGTATTCATTCAATAAAGCACTGTACACTACATTACATTACATTACATAGAAACCCATAGAAACAATAAAGTCCCATAGACTTCTATATAGAGAGCGCCCCCTGCTGGACACTCCATAGGAATTACACCCTGGGTCGTGACGTCACTTCAGAGATATTTCTAACACTTCCTGATCTACTAAATTAAGGGAAATAGCTCTATATGTGCATTTCCCATAATTAATGTACATTAGAAATTTGTATAACTTTTCATAAGTAACAACATATCAAAAATTAATTTTGGCCGGACTTCTCCTTTAAGCCAGTTTTCAATCCAGTTACACATAAAATTTTCCAAACCGATAGACTTTAACTTACCCATCAGACGTCCATGAGGAACTGTGTCAAACGCTTCTGCAAAATCCAGGTACACGATATCCACAGCCGCGCCCCCCCCCCCCCCCCATCCAGGTACACGATATCCACAGCCGCCCCCCCCCCCATCCAGGTACATGATATCCAAAGCCGCCCCGCCCCCATCCAGGCTTCTACTCACCTCTTCATAGAAACATATTAGGTTGGTTTTACAGCTTCTGTCCTTAGTAAATCCATGCTGGTTATCACTTATATACTATTACCCCTATATATTCCTGGATGTAGTCCCTTATATACTATTACCCCTATATATTCCTGGATGTAGTCCCTTATATACTATTACCCCCTATATATTCCTGGATGTAGTCCCTTATATACTATTACCCCTATATATTCCTGGATGTAGTCCCCTATATACTATTACCCCTATATATTCCTGGCTGTAGTCCCTTATATACTATTACCCCTATATATTCCTGGATGTATTCCCTTATATACTATTACCCCCTATATATTCCTGGATGTAGTCCCTTATATACTATTACCCCCTATATATTCCTGGATGTAGTCCCTTATATACTATTACCCCTATATATTCCTGGATGTAGTCCCTTATATACTATTACCCCTATATATTCCTGGATGTAGTCTCTTATATACTATTACCCCTATATATTCCTGGATGTAGTCCCTTATATACTATTACCCCTATATATTCCTGGCTGTAGTCCCTTATATATAACCCTTATATATTCCTGGATGTAGTCCCTTATATACTATTACCCCTATATATTCCTGGATGTAGTTCCTTATATACTATTACCCCCTATATATTCCTGGATGTAGTCCCTTATATACTATTACCCCTATATATTCCTGGATGTAGTCCCTTATATACTATTACCCCTATATATTCCTGGATGTAGTCTCTTATATACTATTACCCCTATATATTCCTGGATGTAGTCCCTTATATACTATTACCCCTATATATTCCTGGATGTAGTCTCATATACTATTACCCCTATATATTCCTGGATGTAGTCCCTTATATACTATTACCCCTATATATTCCTGGATGTAGTCCCTTATATACTATTAGCCACTATATATTCCTGGATGTAGTCCCTTATATACTATTACCCCTATATATTCCTGTAGTCCCTTATATACTATTACCCCTATATATTCCTGGATGTAGTCTCTTATATATTACCCTTATATATTCCTGGATGTAGTCCCTTATATACTATTACCCCTATATATTCCTGGATGTAGTCCCTTATATACTATTACCCCTACATATTCCTGGATGTAGTCCCCTATATACTATTACCCCTATATATTCCTGGATGTAGTCCCTTATACACTATTACCCCCTATATATTCCTGGATGTAGTCTCTTATATACTATTACCCCTATATATTCCTGGATGTAGTCCCTTATATACTATTACCCCTACATATTCCTGGATGTAGTCCCTTATATACTATTAGCCACTACATATTCCTGGATGTAGTCCCTTATATACTATTACCCCCTATATATTCCTGGATGTAGTCTCTTATATACTATTACCTCCTATATATTCCTGGATGTAGTCCCTTATATACTATTACCCCCTATATATTCCTGGATGTAGTCTCTTATATATTACCCTTATATATTCCTGGATGTAGTCCCTTATATACTATTACCCCCTATATATTCCTGGATGTAGTCTCTTATATATTACCCTTATATATTCCTGGATGTAGTCCCTTATATACTATTACCCCTATATATTCCTGGATGTAGTCTCTTATATACTATTACCCCCTATATATTCCTGGATGTAGTCCCTTATATACTATTACCCCCTATATATTCCTGGATGTAGTCCCTTATATACTATTACCCCCTATATATTCCTGGATGTAGTCCCTTATATACTATTACCCCTATATATTCCTGGATGTAGTCCCTTATATACTATTACCCCTATATATTCCTGGATGTAGTCCCTTATATACTATTACCCCCCTATATATTCCTGGATGTAGTCCCTTATATATTACCCCTATATATTCCTGGATGTAGTCTCTTATATACTATTACCCCTATATATTCCTGGATGTAGTCCCTTATATACTATTACCCCCTATATATTCCTGGATGTAGTCACTTATATACTATTACCCCCTATATATTCCTGGATGTAGTCCCTTATATACTATTACCCCTATATATTCCTGGATGTAGTCTCTTATATACTATTACCCCTATATATTCCTGGATGTAGTCCCTTATATACTATTACCCCTATATATTCCTGGATGTAGTCTCATATACTATTACCCCTATATATTCCTGGATGTAGTCCCTTATATACTATTACCCCTATATATTCCTGGATGTAGTCTCTTATATATTACCCTTATATATTCCTGGATGTAGTCCCTTATATACTATTACCCCTATATATTCCTGGATGTAGTCTCTTATATACTATTACCCCTATATATTCCTGGATGTAGTCCCTTATATACTATTACCCCTATATATTCCTGGATGTAGTCTCATATACTATTACCCCTATATATTCCTGGATGTAGTCCCTTATATACTATTACCCCTACATATTCCTGGATGTAGTCCCTTATATACTATTAGCCACTACATATTCCTGGATGTAGTCCCTTATATACTATTACCCCCTATATATTCCTGGATGTAGTCTCTTATATACTATTACCTCCTATATATTCCTGGATGTAGTCCCTTATATACTATTACCCCCTATATATTCCTGGATGTAGTCTCTTATATATTACCCTTATATATTCCTGGATGTAGTCCCTTATATACTATTACCCCCTATATATTCCTGGATGTAGTCTCTTATATATTACCCTTATATATTCCTGGATGTAGTCCCTTATATACTATTACCCCTATATATTCCTGGATGTAGTCTCTTATATACTATTACCCCCTATATATTCATGGATGTAGTCCCTTATATACTATTACCCCCTGTATATTCCTGGATGTAGTCCCTTATATACTATTACCCCCTATATATTCCTGGATGTAGTCTCATATACTATTACCCCTATATATTCCTGGATGTAGTCCCTTATATACTATTACTCCCTATATATTCCTGGATGTAGTCCCTTATATACTATTACTCCCTATATATTCCTGGATGTAGTCCCTTATATACTATTACTCCCTATATATTCCTGGATGTAGTCCCTTATATACTATTAGCCACTACATATTCCTGGATGTAGTCCCTTATATACTATTACCCCCCTATATATTCCTGGATGTAGTCCCTTATATACTATTAGCCACTATATATTCCTGGATGTAGTCCCTTATATACTATTAGCCACTATATATTCCTGGATGTAGTCCCCTATATACTATTACCCCCTATATATTCCTGGATGTAGTCTCTTATATACTATTACCTCCTATATATTCCTGGATGTAGTCTCTTATATACTATTACCCCCTGTATATTCCTGGATGTAGTCCCTTATATACTATTACCCCCTGTATATTCCTGGATGTAGTCCCTTATATACTATTACCCCCTATATATTCCTGGATGTAGTCTCTTATATACTATTACCCCCCTATATATTCCTGGATGTAGTCCCCTATATACTATTACCCCCTATATATTCCTGGATATAGTCCCTTATATACTATTACCCCTATATATTCCTGGATGTAGTCCCTTATATACTATTACCCCTTGTATATTCCTGGATGTAGTCCCTTATATACTATTACCCCCTGTATATTCCTGGATGTAGTCCCTTATATACTATTACCCCCTATATATTCCTGGATGTAGTCTCTTATATACTATTACCCCCCTATATATTCCTGGATGTAGTCCCCTATATACTATTACCCCCTATATATTCCTGGATATAGTCCCTTATATACTATTACCCCCTATATATTCCTGGATGTAGTCCCTTATATACTATTAGCCACTATATATTCCTGGATGTAGTCCCCTATATACTATTACCCCCTATATATTCCTGGATGTAGTCCCTTATATACTATTACCCCCTGTATATTCCTGGATGTAGTCCCTTATATACTATTACCCCCTATATATTCCTGGATGTAGTCCCTTATATACTATTACCCCCTATATATTCCTGGATGTAGTCCCTTATATACTATTACCCCCTATATATTCCTGGATGTAGTCCCTTATATACTATTACCCCTATATATTCCTGGATGTAGTCCCTTATATACTATTACCCCCTATATATTCCTGGATGTAGTCCCTTATATACTATTAGCCACTACATATTCCTGGATGTAGTCTCTTATATACTATTACCCCTATATATTCCTGGATGTAGTCCCTTATATACTATTACCCCTATATATTCCTGGATGTAGTCCCTTATATACTATTAGCCACTATATATTCCTGGATGTAGTCCCCTATATACTATTACCCCCTATATATTCCTGGATGTAGTCTCTTATATACTATTACCTCCTATATATTCCTGGATGTAGTCTCTTATATACTATTACCCCCTGTATATTCCTGGATGTAGTCCCTTATATACTATTACCCCCTGTATATTCCTGGATGTAGTCCCTTATATACTATTACCCCCTATATATTCCTGGATGTAGTCCCCTATATACTATTACCCCCTATATATTCCTGGATGTAGTCCCTTATATACTATTACCCCTATATATTCCTGGATGTAGTCCCTTATATACTATTAGCCACTATATATTCCTGGATGTAGTCTCTTATATACTATTACCCCTATATATTCCTGGATGTAGTCCCTTATAAGCCCCTCAAATAGTTTCCCCACAATGGACGTTAAGCTTACAGGTCTGTAGTTACCTGGTGAAGTCCTAGAGCCCTTTTTGAAGATCGGCATTACATTTGCCTTACGCCAGTCCCTCGGCACAATACCAGTAAGCAAAGAATCACGGAATATTTCATACAAGAGTAGTGAAATTACAGAACTGAGTTCCCTAAGAACTCTGGGGTGCAATCCATCAGGCGCTGGAGCTTTGGTTACATTGAGTTTGTTTAATTTATCTTGGACCATATCTATAGTAAACCAGTTCAGTACATTACATGTGTTAGCAGCACTGGCCCCGCCCACCTCAGCACTGGCCCCACCCACCTCAGCACTGGCCCCGCCCACCACAGCTCCATCCTCTTGTATATACAGAAGTGAAGAAGCCATGAAGTAACTCCGCTTTCTCCTGATCCCCAGTTATTACCTCCCCGTCCCCATTATTTAGGGCTCCTACATGCTCTGACCTTGGTTTTTTTGCATTAATATATTTGAAGAATTTTTTGGGGTTTCTTTTGCTATCTATGGCCCCCGCCTTTCATTGTGAATTTTTGCTGCTTTTATTACATTTTTACAGGTTTTGTTGACTTCTTTGTAATGTTTAAATGCTACAGCTGCCCCCTCTGATCTGTATACAGCTGCTGACCCCTCTGATCTGTATACAGCTGCTGCCCCCTCTGATCTGTATACAGCTGCTGACCCCTCTGATCTGTATACAGCTGCTGACCCCTCTGATCTGTATACAGCTGACCCCTCTGATCTGTATACAGCTGCTGCCCCCTCTGATCTGTATACAGCTGACCCCTCTGATTTATATTTTTTGAATGCCCCTTTTTTCTCATTTATAGCCCTTCTAACCTCGGTTGTCGCCATGTGGGATTGGATTGTAACCGTTTATATTTGTTCCCCATAGGAATATATTTGGCCGTACAGTTATTTAATGTGGATTTGAAGATTTCCCATTTATTAGCTGTATCCGTATGTGACAGCAGCCGCTCCCAGTCTATGCCCTGAAGTTCGGCCCGTAACCCAGGAAAATTGGCCCTTTTAAAATTAAGAGTTTTGCCCTCCCAACGTGTGTGTGTGTGTGTATGTATGTATGTATGTGTGTGTCCCTGACCGTCGGCTGATCCTATTGTGTGTCCTGGTACAGCCCAGCACTGTGATACTCCCCCCGCCTGTACAGCCCAGCACTGTGATACTGCCCCCCGCCTGTACAGCCCAGCACTGTGATACTGCCCCCCGCCTGTACAGCCCAGCACTGTGATACTGCCCCCGCCTGTACAGCCCAGCACTGTGATACTCCCCCCGCCTGTACAGCCCAGCACTGTGATACTCCCCCCGCCTGTACAGCCCAGCACTGTGATACTCCCCCCCGCCTGTACAGCCCAGCACTGTGATACTGCCCCCCGCCTGTACAGCCCAGCACTGTGATACTGCCCCCCTGTACAGCCCAGCACTGTGATACTGCCCCCCGCCTGTACAGCCCAGCACTGTGATACTGCCCCCCCGCCTGTACAGCCCAGCACTGTGATACTGCCCCCGCCTGTACAGCCCAGCCACTGTGATACTCCCCCCCCCCCCCGCCTGTACAGCCCAGCACTGTGGTACTGCCCCAGCCTGTACAGCCCAGCACTGTGATACTGCCCCCCGCCTGTACAGCCCAGCACTGTGATACTCCTCCCGCCTGTACAGCCCAGCACTGTGATACTGCCCCCGCCTGTACAGCCCAGCACTGTGATACTCCCCCCGCCTGTACAGCCCAGCACTGTGATACTCCCCCCGCCTGTACAGCCCAGCACTGTGATACTGCCCCCCGCCTGTACAGCCCAGCACTGTGATACTGCCCCCCCTGTACAGCCCAGCACTGTGATACTGCCCCCCGCCTGTACAGCCCAGCACTGTGATACTGCCCCCCCGCCTGTACAGCCCAGCACTGTGATACTGCCCCCGCCTGTACAGCCCAGCACTGTGATACTCCACCCCCCCCCCCCCCCCCCGCCTGTACAGCCCAGCACTGTGATACTGCCCCCGCCTGTACAGCCCAGCACTGTGATACTGCCCCCCGCCTGTACAGCCCAGCACTGTGATACTCCCCCCGCCTGTACAGCCCAGCACTGTGATACTCCCCCCGCCTGTACAGCCCAGCACTGTGATACTGCCCCCGCCTGTACAGCCCAGCACTGTGATACTGCCCCCCGCCTGTACAGCCCAGCACTGTGATACTGCCCCCGCCTGTACAGCCCAGCACTGTGATACTGCCCCCCCCCGCCTGTACAGCCCAGCACTGTGATACTGCCCCCCCGCCTGTACAGCCCAGCACTGTGATACTGCCCCCCCGCCTGTACAGCCCAGCACTGTGATACTGCCCCCCCGCCTGTACAGCCCAGCACTGTGATACTGCCCCCGCCTGTACAGCCCAGCACTGTGATACTGCCCCCCCCGCCTGTACAGCCCAGCACTGTGATACTGCCCCCCGCCTGTACAGCCCAGCACTGTGATACTGCCCCCCCGCCTGTACAGCCCAGCACTGTGATACTGCCCCCCCGCCTGTACAGCCCAGCACTGTGATACTCCCCCCGCCTGTACAGCCCAGCACTGTGATACTGCCCCCCCGCCTGTACAGCCCAGCACTGTGATACTCCCCCCGCCTGTACAGCCCAGCACTGTGATACTGCCCCCCGCCTGTACAGCCCAGCACTGTGGTACTGCCCCCCCGCCTCTACAGCCCAGCACTGTGATACTCCCCCCGCCTGTACAGCCCAGCACTGTGATACTCCCCCCGCCTGTACAGCCCAGCACTGTGATACTCCCCCCGCCTGTACAGCCCAGCACTGTGATACTGCCCCCCGCCTGTACAGCCCAGCACTGTGATACTCCCCCCCCCCCCGCCTGTACAGCCCAGCACTGTGATACTGCCCCCCCTGTACAGCCCAGCACTGTGATACTCCCCCCCCCCCCCCCCCCGCCTGTACAGCCCAGCACTGTGGTACTGCCCCCGCCTGTACAGCCCAGCACTGTGATACTGCCCCCCGCCTGTACAGCCCAGCACTGTGATACTCCCCCCCGCCTGTACAGCCCAGCACTGTGATACTGCCCCCGCCTGTACAGCCCAGCACTGTGATACTCCCCCCGCCTGTACAGCCCAGCACTGTGATACTCCCCCCCGCCTGTACAGCCCAGCACTGTGATACTCCCCCCGCCTGTACAGCCCAGCACTGTGATACTGCCCCCCGCCTGTACAGCCCAGCACTGTGATACTGCCCCCCCTGTACAGCCCAGCACTGTGATACTGCCCCCCGCCTGTACAGCCCAGCACTGTGATACTGCCCCCCCCCCCCGCCTGTACAGCCCAGCACTGTGATACTCCCCCCGCCTGTACAGCCCAGCACTGTGATACTCCCCCCCCCCGCCTGTACAGCCCAGCACTGTGGTACTGCCCCCGCCTGTACAGCCCAGCACTGTGATACTGCCCCCCGCCTGTACAGCCCAGCACTGTGATACTCCCCCCGCCTGTACAGCCCAGCACTGTGATACTGCCCCCGCCTGTACAGCCCAGCACTGTGATACTGCCCCTCGCCTGTACAGCCCAGCACTGTGATACTCCCCCCGCCTGTACAGCCCAGCACTGTGATACTCCCCCCGCCTGTACAGCCCAGCACTGTGATACTGCCCCCCGCCTGTACAGCCCAGCACTGTGATACTGCCCCCCCTGTACAGCCCAGCACTGTGATACTGCCCCCCGCCTGTACAGCCCAGCACTGTGATACTGCCCCCCCGCCTGTACAGCCCAGCACTGTGATACTGCCCCCGCCTGTACAGCCCAGCACTGTGATACTCCCCCCCCCCCCCCGCCTGTACAGCCCAGCACTGTGATACTGCCCCCGCCTGTACAGCCCAGCACTGTGATACTGCCCCCGCCTGTACAGCCCAGCACTGTGATACCTCCCCCGCCTGTACAGCCCAGCACTGTGATACTGCCCCCCGCCTGTACAGCCCAGCACTGTGATACCTCCCCCGCCTGTACAGCCCAGCACTGTGATACTGCCCCCCGCCTGTACAGCCCAGCACTGTGATACTCCCCCCGCCTGTACAGCCCAGCACTGTGATACTGCCACCAGGCCTTATAGCCCAGCACTGTGGATACTCCCCCGCCTGTACAGCCCAGCACTGTGATACTGCCCCCCCGCCTGTAAACCTAGCACTGTGATACTGCCCCCGCCTGTACAGCCAGCACTGTGATACTCCCACCGCCTGTACAGCACCAGCAACTGTGATACTCCCCCGCCCTGTACAGCCCAGCACTGTGATCTACTGCCCCTATCCCGCTGTACAGCCCAGCACTGTGTTACCCCCCCGCCTGTACAGCCCAGCACTGTGAATACTGCCCCCCAGGCCTGTTACAGCCCAGCACTGTGATACTAGCCCCCCCCGCCTGTTACAGCCCAGCACTGGGATACTGCCCCCACGCCTGTACAGCCCAGCACTGTGATACTGGCCCCCCCGCCTTGTACAGCCCAGCACTGTGGATACTGCCCCCCGCCTCGTACAAGCCCAGTCACTGTGATACTGCACACCTGCCTGTACAGCCACCCAGCACTGTGGATACTGGCCCCGCCGCCATGTGACAGCCCCCCCCTACCTCACTGTGAAATCTGCCCACTCCCAGCCTGTACAGCCCAGGCACGTGATGATTACTGCCCCCCGCCTGTACAGCCCAGCACTGTGATACTGCCCCCCGCCTGTACAGCCCAGCACTGTGATACTGCCCACCTGCCTGTACAGCGCAGCACTGTGATACTGCCCCCGCCTGTACAGCCCAGCACTGTGATACTGCCCCCCGCCTGTACAGCCCAGCACTGTGATACTGCCCCCCCGCTTGTACAGCCCAGCACTGTGATACTGCCCACCTGCCTGTACAGCCCAGCACTGTGATACTGCCCCCCGCCTGTACAGCCCAGCACTGTGGTACTGCCCCCCCGCCTCTACAGCCCAGCACTGTGGTACTGCCCCCTGCCTGTACAGCCCAGCACTGTGATACCCCCCCGCCTGTACAGCCCAGCACTGTGATACTGCCCCCGCCTGTACAGCCCAGCACTGTGATATTGCCCCCGCCTGTACAGCCCAGCACTGTGATACTGCCCCCGCCTGTACAGCCCAGCACTGTGATACTCCCCCCCCCCCCCCCCCCCCCCGCCTGTACAGCCCAGCACTGTGATACCTCCCCCGCCTGTACAGCCCAGCACTGTGATACCTCCCCCGCCTGTACAGCCCAGCACTGTGATACTGCCCCCCGCCTGTACAGCCCAGCACTGTGGTACTGCCCCCCCGCCTCTACAGCCCAGCACTGTGGTACTGCCCCTGCCTGTACAGCCCAGCACTGTGATACCTCCCCGCCTGTACAGCCCAGCACTGTGATACCTCCCCCGCCTGTACAGCCCAGCACTGTGATACTGCCCCCGCCTGTACAGCCCAGCACTGTGATACTGCCCCCGCCTGTACAGCCCAGCACTGTGATACTGCCCCCGCCTGTACAGCCCAGCACTGTGATACCTCCCCGCCTGTACAGCCCAGCACTGTGATACCTCCCCCGCCTGTACAGCCCAGCACTGTGATACTGCCCCCGCCTGTACAGCCCAGCACTGTGATACTGCCCCCGCCTGTACAGCCCAGCACTGTGATACTGCCCCCGCCTGTACAGCCCAGCACTGTGATACTGCCCCCGCCTGTACAGCCAGCACTGTGATACTCCCCCCCCCCCCCCCCCGCCTGTACAGTCCAGCACTTTGATACTCCCCCCCCCCCACCTGTACAGCCCAGCACTGTGATACTGCCCCCCCCCGCCTGTACAGCCCAGCACTGTGATACTCCCCCCGCCTGTACAGCCCAGCACTGTGATACTGTCCCCACCTGTACAGCCCAGCACTGTGATACTGCCCCCCCCCCCCCCCCGCCTGTACAGCCCAGCACTGTGGTACTGCCCCCCCCCCCTGCCTGTACAGCCCAGCACTGTGATTCTGCCCCCCGCCTGTACAGCCCAGCACTGTGATACTGCCCCCCGCCTGTACAGCCCAGCACTGTGATACTCCCCCCGCCTGTACAGCCCAGCACTGTGATACTGCCCCCCGCCTGTACAGCTCAGCACTGTGATACTGCCCCCCGCCTGTACAGCCCAGCACTGTGATACTGCCCCGCCTGTACAGCCCAGCACTGTGATACTGCCTCCGCCTGTACAGCCCAGCACTGTGATACTGCCCCCCCGCCTGTACAGCCCAGCACTGTGATACTCCCCCCGCCTGTACAGCCCAGCACTGTGATACTTGCCCCCCCTGTACAGCCCAGCACTGTGATACTGCCCCCTGCCTGTACAGCCCAGCACTGTGATACCCCCCCCGCCTGTACAGCCCAGCACTGTGATACCTCCCCCGCCTGTACAGCCCAGCACTGTGATACTGCCCCCCGCCTGTACAGCCCAGCACTGTGATACCTCCCCCCGCCTGTACAGCCCAGCACTGTGATACTGCCCCCCGCCTGTACAGCCCAGCACTGTGATACCTCCCCTGCCTGTACAGCCCAGCACTGTGATACTGCCCCCCGCCTGTACAGCCCAGCACTGTGATACTGCCCCCCGCCTGTACAGCCCAGCACTGTGATACCTCCCCCGCCTGTACAGCCCAGCACTGTGATACCTCCCCCGCCTGTACAGCCCAGCACTGTGATACCTCCCCCGCCTGTACAGCCCAGCACTGTGATACTGCCCCCCGCCTGTACAGCCCAGCACTGTGATACGCCCCCCGCCTGTACAGCCCAGCACTGTGGTACTGCCCCCCCCCGCCTGTACAGCCCAGCACTGTGGTACTGCCCCCCCCCCCCCCGCCTGTACAGCCCAGCACGTGATACTGCCCCCGCCTGTACAGCCCAGCACTGTGATACTGGCCCCCGCCTGTAAGCCCAGCACTGTGATACTGCCCCCCCCGCCTGTACAGCCCAGCACTGTGATACTGCCCCCCCCCCGCCTGTACAGCCCAGCACTGTGGTACTGCCCCCCCCGCCTATACAGCCCAGCACTGTGATACTGCCCCCCGCCTGTACAGCCCAGCACTGTGATACTGCCCCCCCGCCTGTACAGCCCAGCACTGTGATACTGCCCCCCGCCTGTACAGCCCAGCACTGTGATACTCCCCCCCCCCCCCCCCCCCCCCCGCCTGTACAGTCCAGCACTGTGATACTGCCCCCGCCTGTACAGCCCAGCACTGTGATACTGCCCCCGCCTGTACAGCCCAGCACTGTGGTACTGCCCCCCCGCCTGTACAGCCCAGCACTGTGGTACTGCCCCCCCCCCGCCTGTACAGCCCAGCACTGTGATACTGCCCCCCGCCTGTACAGCCCAGCACTGTGATACTGCCCCCGCCTGTACAGCCCAGCACTGTGATACTCCCCCCGCCTGTACAGCCCAGCACTGTGGTACTGCCCCCCCGCCTCTACAGCCCAGCACTGTGATACTGCCCCCTGCCTGTACAGCCCAGCACTGTGGTACTGCCCCCGCCTGTACAGCCCAGCACTGTGATACTCCCCCCGCCTGTACAGCCCAGCACTGTGATACTCCCCCCGCCTGTACAGCCCAGCACTGTGATACTCCCCCCCCCCCGCCTGTACAGCCCAGCACTGTGATACTCCCCCCGCCTGTACAGCCCAGCACTGTGATACTGCCCCCCGCCTGTACAGCCCAGCACTGTGGTACTACCCCCCCGCCTCTACAGCCCAGCACTGTGATACTGCCCCCTGCCTGTACAGCCCAGCACTGTGGTACTGCCCCCGCCTGTACAGCCCAGCACTGTGATACTGCCCCCCGCCTGTACAGCCCAGCACTGTGATACTGCCCCCCGCCTGTACAGCCCAGCACTGTGATACTGCCCACCTGCCTGTACAGCTCAGCACTGTGATACTGCCCCCGCCTGTACAGCCCAGCACTGTGATACTGCCCCCCGCCTGTACAGCCCAGCACTGTGATACTGCCCCCCCGCTTGTACAGCCCAGCACTGTGATACTGCCCACCTGCCTGTACAGCCCAGCACTGTGATACTGCCCCCCGCCTGTACAGCCCAGCACTGTGGTACTGCCCCCCCGCCTCTACAGCCCAGCACTGTGGTACTGCCCCCTGCCTGTACAGCCCAGCACTGTGATACCCCCCCGCCTGTACAGCCCAGCACTGTGATACTGCCCCCGCCTGTACAGCCCAGCACTGTGATATTGCCCCCGCCTGTACAGCCCAGCACTGTGATACTGCCCCCGCCTGTACAGCCCAGCACTGTGATACTGCCCCCCCCCCCCCCGCCTGTACAGCCCAGCACTGTGATAACTCCCCCCGCCTGTACAGCCCAGCACTGTGATACCTCCCCCGCCTGTACAGCCCAGCACTGTGATACTGCCCCCCGCCTGTACAGCCCAGCACTGTGGTACTGCCCCCCCGCCTCTACAGCCCAGCACTGTGGTACTGCCCCCTGCCTGTACAGCCCAGCACTGTGATACCTCCCCGCCTGTACAGCCCAGCACTGTGATACCTCCCCCGCCTGTACAGCCCAGCACTGTGATACTGCCCCCCCTGTACAGCCCAGCACTGTGATACTGCCCCCGCCTGTACAGCCCAGCACTGTGATACTGCCCCCGCCTGTACAGCCCAGCACTGTGATACTGCCCCCGCCTGTACAGCCCAGCACTGTGATACTGCCCCCGCCTGTACAGCCCAGCACTGTGATACTGCCCCCGCCTGTACAGCCCAGCACTGTGATACTCCCCCCGCCTGTACAGCCCAGCACTGTGATACTCCCCCCCCCCCCCCCCCCCCACCTGTACAGTCCAGCACTTTGATACTCCCCCCCCCCCACCTGTACAGCCCAGCACTGTGATACTGCCCCCCCCCCCCCCCCCGCCTGTACAGCCCAGCACTGTGATACTCCCCCCGCCTGTACAGCCCAGCACTGTGATACTGTCCCCACCTGTACAGCCCAGCACTGTGGTACTGCCCCCCCCCCCCCCCCCCGCCTGTACAGCCCAGCACTGTGGTACTGCCCCCCCCCCCTGCCTGTACAGCCCAGCACTGTGATTCTGCCCCCCGCCTGTACAGCCCAGCACTGTGATACTGCCCCCCGCCTGTACAGCCCAGCACTGTGATACTCCCCCCGCCTGTACAGCCCAGCACTGTGATACTGCCCCCCGCCTGTACAGCTCAGCACTGTGATACTGCCCCCCGCCTGTACAGCCCAGCACTGTGATACTGCCCCCGCCTGTACAGCCCAGCACTGTGATACTGCCTCCGCCTGTACAGCCCAGCACTGTGATACTGCCCCCCGCCTGTACAGCCCAGCACTGTGATACTCCCCCCGCCTGTACAGCCCAGCACTGTGATACTGCCCCCCCTGTACAGCCCAGCACTGTGATACTGCCCCCTGCCTGTACAGCCCAGCACTGTGATACCCCCCCCGCCTGTACAGCCCAGCACTGTGATACCTCCCCCGCCTGTACAGCCCAGCACTGTGATACTGCCCCCCGCCTGTACAGCCCAGCACTGTGATACCGCCCCCCGCCTGTACAGCCCAGCACTGTGATACTGCCCCCCGCCTGTACAGCCCAGCACTGTGATACCTCCCCTGCCTGTACAGCCAGCACTGTGATACTGCCCCCCGCCTGTACAGCCCAGCACTGTGATACTGCCCCCCGCCTGTACAGCCCAGCACTGTGATACCTCCCCCGCCTGTACAGCCCAGCACTGTGATACCTCCCCCGCCTGTACAGCCCAGCACTGTGATACCTCCCCCGCCTGTACAGCCCAGCACTGTGATACCTCCCCCGCCTGTACAGCCCAGCACTGTGATACGGCCCCCCGCCTGTACAGCCCAGCACTGTGATACGCCCCCCGCCTGTACAGCCCAGCACTGTGGTACTGCCCCCCCGCCTGTACAGCCCAGCACTGTGGTACTGCCCCCCCCCCCCCCCGCCTGTACAGCCCAGCACTGTGATACTGCCCCCGCCTGTACAGCCCAGCACTGTGATACTGCCCCCGCCTGTACAGCCCAGCACTGTGATACTGCCCCCCCCGCCTGTACAGCCCAGCACTGTGATACTGCCCCCCCCCCGCCTGTACAGCCCAGCACTGTGGTACTGCCCCCCCGCCTATACAGCCCAGCACTGTGATACTGCCCCCCGCCTGTACAGCCCAGCACTGTGATACTGCCCCCGCCTGTACAGCCCAGCACTGTGATACTCCCCCCGCCTGTACAGCCCAGCACTGTGATACTGCCCCCGCCTGTACAGCCCAGCACTGTGATACTCCCCCCCCCCCCCCCGCCTGTACAGCCCAGCACTGTGATACTGCCCCCCCGCCTGTACAGCCCAGCACTGTGATACTGCCCCCCGCCTGTACAGCCCAGCACTGTGATACCTCCCCCGCCTGTACAGCCCAGCACTGTGATACCTCCCCCGCCTGTACAGCCCAGCACTGTGATACCTCCCCCGCCTGTACAGCCCAGCACTGTGATACTGCCCCCCGCCTGTACAGCCCAGCACTGTGATACGCCCCCCGCCTGTACAGCCCAGCACTGTGGTACTGCCCCCCCGCCTGTACAGCCCAGCACTGTGGTACTGCCCCCCCCCCCCCGCCTGTACAGCCCAGCACTGTGATACTGCCCCCGCCTGTACAGCCCAGCACTGTGATACTGCCCCCCGCCTGTACAGCCCAGCACTGTGATACTGCCCCCCCCGCCTGTACAGCCCAGCACTGTGATACTGCCCCCCCCCCGCCTGTACAGCCCAGCACTGTGGTACTGCCCCCCCGCCTATACAGCCCAGCACTGTGATACTGCCCCCCGCCTGTACAGCCCAGCACTGTGATACTGCCCCCCGCCTGTACAGCCCAGCACTGTGATACTGCCCCCCGCCTGTACAGCCCAGCACTGTGATACTCCCCCCCCCCCCCCCCCCCCCGCCTGTACAGTCCAGCACTGTGATACTGCCCCACGCCTGTACAGCCCAGCACTGTGATACTGCCCCCGCCTGTACAGCCCAGCACTGTGGTACTGCCCCCCCGCCTGTACAGCCCAGCACTGTGGTACTGCCCCCCCCCCCGCCTGTACAGCCCAGCACTGTGATACTGCCCCCCGCCTGTACAGCCCAGCACTGTGATACTGCCCCCGCCTGTACAGCCCAGCACTGTGATACTCCCCCCGCCTGTACAGCCCAGCACTGTGGTACTGCCCCCCCGCCTCTACAGCCCAGCACTGTGATACTGCCCCCTGCCTGTACAGCCCAGCACTGTGGTACTGCCCCCGCCTGTACAGCCCAGCACTGTGATACTCCCCCCGCCTGTACAGCCCAGCACTGTGATACTCCCCCCCGCCTGTACAGCCCAGCACTGTGATACTCCCCCCCCCGCCTGTACAGCCCAGCACTGTGATACTCCCCCCGCCTGTACAGCCCAGCACTGTGATACTGCCCCCCGCCTGTACAGCCCAGCACTGTGGTACTGCCCCCCCCGCCTCTACAGCCCAGCACTGTGATACTGCCCCCTGCCTGTACAGCCCAGCACTGTGGTACTGCCCCCGCCTGTACAGCCCAGCACTGTGATACTGCCCCCCGCCTGTACAGCCCAGCACTGTGATACTGCCCCCCGCCTGTACAGCCCAGCACTGTGATACTGCCCACCTGCCTGTACAGCTCAGCACTGTGATACTGCCCCCGCCTGTACAGCCCAGCACTGTGATACTGCCCCCCCGCTTGTACAGCCCAGCACTGTGATACTGCCCACCTGCCTGTACAGCCCAGCACTGTGATACTGCCCCCCGCCTGTACAGCCCAGCACTGTGGTACTGCCCCCTGCCTGTACAGCCCAGCACTGTGATACCCCCCCGCCTGTACAGCCCAGCACTGTGATACTGCCCCCGCCTGTACAGCCCAGCACTGTGATATTGCCCCCGGCCTGTACAGCCCAGCACTGTGATACTGCCCCCGCCTGTACAGCCCAGCACTGTGATACTCCCCCCCCCCCCCCGCCTGTACAGCCCAGCACTGTGATACCTCCCCCGCCTGTACAGCCCAGCACTGTGATACCTCCCCCGCCTGTACAGCCCAGCACTGTGATACTGCCCCCCGCCTGTACAGCCCAGCACTGTGGTACTGCCCCCCCGCCTCTACAGCCCAGCACTGTGGTACTGCCCCCTGCCTGTACAGCCCAGCACTGTGATACCTCCCCGCCTGTACAGCCCAGCACTGTGATACCTCCCCCGCCTGTACAGCCCAGCACTGTGATACTGCCCCCCCTGTACAGCCCAGCACTGTGATACTGCCCCCGCCTGTACAGCCCATCACTGTGATACTGCCCCCGCCTGTACAGCCCAGCACTGTGATACTGCCCCCGCCTGTACAGCCCAGCACTGTGATACTGCCCCCGCCTGTACAGCCCAGCACTGTGATACTGCCCCCGCCTGTACAGCCCAGCACTGTGATACTGCCCCCGCCTGTACAGCCCAGCACTGTGATACACCCCCCCCCCCCCCCCACCTGTACAGTCCAGCACTTTGATACTCCCCCCCCCCCCACCTGTACAGCCCAGCACTGTGATACTGCCCCCCCCCCCGCCTGTACAGCCCAGCACTGTGATACTCCCCCCGCCTGTACAGCCCAGCACTGTGATACTGTCCCCACCTGTACAGCCCAGCACTGTGGTACTGCCCCCCCCCCCCCCCCGCCTGTACAGCCCAGCACTGTGGTACTGCCCCCCCCCCCCTGCCTGTACAGCCCAGCACTGTGATTCTGCCCCCCGCCTGTACAGCCCAGCACTGTGATACTGCCCCCGCCTGTACAGCCCAGCACTGTGATACTCCCCCCGCCTGTACAGCCCAGCACTGTGATACTGCCCCCCGCCTGTACAGCTCAGCACTGTGATACTGCCCCCCGCCTGTACAGCCCAGCACTGTGATACTGCCCCCGCCTGTACAGCCCAGCACTGTGATACTGCCTCCGCCTGTACAGCCCAGCACTGTGATACTGCCCCCCGCCTGTACAGCCCAGCACTGTGATACTCCCCCCGCCTGTACAGCCCAGCACTGTGATACTGCCCCCCCTGTACAGCCCAGCACTGTGATACTGCCCCCTGCCTGTACAGCCCAGCACTGTGATACCCCCCCCCGCCTGTACAGCCCAGCACTGTGATACCTCCCCCGCCTGTACAGCCCAGCACTGTGATACTGCCCCCCGCCTGTACAGCCCAGCACTGTGATACCTCCCCCCGCCTGTACAGCCCAGCACTGTGATACTGCCCCCCGCCTGTACAGCCCAGCACTGTGATACCTCCCCTGCCTGTACAGCCCAGCACTGTGATACTGCCCCCCGCCTGTACAGCCCAGCACTGTGATACTGCCCCCCGCCTGTACAGCCCAGCACTGTGATACCTCCCCCGCCTGTACAGCCCAGCACTGTGATACCTCCCCCGCCTGTACAGCCCAGCACTGTGATACCTCCCCCGCCTGTACAGCCCAGCACTGTGATACCTCCCCCGCCTGTACAGCCCAGCACTGTGATACTGCCCCCCGCCTGTACAGCCCAGCACTGTGATACGCCCCCCGCCTGTACAGCCCAGCACTGTGGTACTGCCCCCCCGCCTGTACAGCCCAGCACTGTGGTACTGCCCCCCCCCCCCCGCCTGTACAGCCCAGCACTGTGATACTGCCCCCGCCTGTACAGCCCAGCACTGTGATACTGCCCCCGCCTGTACAGCCCAGCACTGTGATACTGCCCCCCCCGCCTGTACAGCCCAGCACTGTGATACTGCCCCCCCCCGCCTGTACAGCCCAGCACTGTGGTACTGCCCCCCCGCCTATACAGCCCAGCACTGTGATACTGCCCCCCGCCTGTACAGCCCAGCACTGTGATACTGCCCCCGCCTGTACAGCCCAGCACTGTGATACTGCCCCCCGCCTGTACAGCCCAGCACTGTGATACTCCCCCCCCCCCCCCCGCCTGTACAGTCCAGCACTGTGATACTGCCCCCGGCTGTACAGCCCAGCACTGTGATACTGCCCCCGCCTGTACAGCCCAGCACTGTGGTACTGCCCCCCCGCCTGTACAGCCCAGCACTGTGGTACTGCCCCCCCCCCGCCTGTACAGCCCAGCACTGTGATACTGCCCCCCGCCTGTACAGCCCAGCACTGTGATACTGCCCCCGCCTGTACAGCCCAGCACTGTGATACTCCCCCCGCCTGTACAGCCCAGCACTGTGATACTGCCCCCCCGCCTGTACAGCCCAGCACTGTGATACTCCCCCCGCCTGTACAGCCCAGCACTGTGATACGCCCCCCGCCTGTACAGCCCAGCACTGTGGTACTGCCCCCCCGCCTGTACAGCCCAGCACTGTGATACTCCCCCCGCCTGTACAGCCCAGCACTGTGATACTCCCCCCGCCTGTACAGCCCAGCACTGTGATACTCCCCCCGCCTGTATATGGCACCACCTTCCTGTACGACGTGTTGTGAAGTCCAGCACAGCCACTGCAGCACTGCCAGGTTCTCAATAAACTTGTTATATCAGACCTGGCAGCTGAGATTGTACAGAGGATATGGAAGGAAGTGTGAGACTTCTGTGTGAAATAAACATGGCACCTGTCATATATCTGTCTGTGCTTCCAGACTCCTGACACTGTTATATAAAGGTCAGAAGACACATCATACCTGTCATATATCTGTCTGTGCTTCCAGACTGCTGACACTGTTATATGACAGGTATCATGTGTCTTCTGACCTTTATATAACAGTGTCAGCAGTCTGGAAGCACAGACAGATATGACAGGTATCATGTGCCTTCTGACCTTTATATGACTGTCAGGAGTCTGGAAGCACAGACAGATATGACAGGTATCATGTGCCTTCTGACCTTTATATGACTGTCAGGAGTCTGGAAGCACAGACAGATACATGACAGGTATCATGTGTCTTCTGACCTTTTATATAACAGTGTCAGTAGTCTGGAAGCACAGACATATATGACAGGTATCATGTGTCTTCTGACCTTTATATATCTGTCTGTGCTTCCAAACTATTGACACTTTTATATAAAGGTCAGAAGACACATGATACCTGTCATATATCTGTCTGTGCTTCCAGACTACTGAAACAGTTATATAGTAGTCAGGAGACACATGGGACCTGTCATATATCTGTTTGTGCTTCCAGACTGCTGACTCTTATATAGAGGTCAGGAGACACATGGGACCCCTCATATATCTGTCTGTGCTTTCAGACTGCTAACACTGTTATATAGAGGTCAGGAGACACATGGGACCTGTCATATATCTGTCAGATACCTCCCCCGTGTAGTCAGATACCTCCCCCATGTAGTCAGATACCTCCCCCATGTAGTCAGATACCTCCCCCCATGTAGTCAGATAGCTCCCCCATGTAGTCAGATACCTCCCCCCATGTAGTCAGATACCTCCCCCCATGTAGTCAGATACCTCCCCCATGTAGTCAGATGCCTCCCCCAATGTAGTCAGATACCTCCCCCATGTAGTCAGATACCTCCTCCATGTAGTCAGATACCTCCCCCCATCAGTCAGATACCTCCTCTCATGTAATCAGATACCTCCCCCATGTAGTCAGATACCTCCCCCCCATGTAGCCAGATACCTCCCTCATGTAGCCAGATACCTCCCCATGTAGTCAGATACCTCCCCGTAGTAATGTCCCCTGCCCTCCCCCTATAGTAATGTCCCCTGCTCTGCCTCCATAGTAATTTCCCCTGCTCTGCCCCCATAGTAATGTCCCCTGCCCTCCCCCCATAGTAATGTCCCCTGCCCTCCCCCATAGTAATGTCTCATGCTCTGCCCCATAGTAGTGTCCCCTGCCCCCATAGTAATGTCCCCAGCTCTGCCCCTATAGTAATGTCCCCTGCTCTGCCCCATAGTAGTGTCCCCTGCCCCCATAGTAATGTCTCCTGCCCTGCCCCATAGTAATGTCCCCTGCTCTGCCCTATAGTAATGTCCCCTGCTCTGCCCCCATAGTAATGTCCCCTGCTCTGTCCCATAGTAGTGTCCCCTGCCCCCATAGTAATGTCCCCTGCTCTGCCCCTATAGTAATGTCCCCTGCTCTGCCCCCATAGTAATGTCCCCTGCTCTGCCCCATAGTAATGTCCCCTGCCCCCATAGTAATGTCCCCTCTCCCTATAGTAATGTCCCCTGCCACCATAGTAATGTCCCCTGCTCTGCCCCCATAGTAATATCCCCTGCCCTGCCCCTATAGTAATGTCCCCTGCTCTGCCCCCATAGTAATGTCTCCTACCCTGCCCCCATAGTAATGTCCCCTGATCCCATAGTAATGTCCCCTGCTGTGCCCCCATAGTAATGTCCCCTGCTCTGTCCCCATAGTAATGTCCCCTGCCCCCATAGTAATGTCCCCTGCTGTGCCCCCATAGTAATGTCCCCTGCTCTGTCCCCATAGTAATGTCCCCTGCCCCCATAGTAATGTCCCCTGCCCTGCCCCCATAGTAATGTCCCCTGCTGTGCCCTCATAGTAATGTCCCCTGCTCTGCCCCCATAGTAATGTCCCCTGCCCCCATAGTAATGTCCCCTGCCCTGCCCCTATAGTAATGCCCCCTGCTCTGCTTCCATAGTAATGTCTCCTGCCCTGCCCCCATAGTAATGTCCCCTGATCCTATAGTAATGTCCCCTGCTGTGCCCCCATAGTAATGTCCCCTACTGTGCCCCCATAGTGTTTTCTTGCCCTGCCCCCATAGTAATGTCCTCTGCCCCCATAGTAATGTCCCCTGCCCTGCCCCCATAGTAATGTCCCCTGCCCCCATAGTAATGTCCCCTACCCCTATAGTAATGTCCACTGCTCGGCCCCCATAGTAATGTCCCCTGCTCTGCCCCCATAGTAATGTTCCCTGCCCCTATAGTAATGTCCCCTGCCCCTATAGTAATGTCTTCTGCTCTGCCCCTGTAATAATGTCCCCGGCCCCCATAGTAATGTCCCCTGCTATGCCCCCATAGTAATGCCCCCTGCTCTGCCCCCATAGTAATGTTTCCTGCCTTGCCCCCATAGTAATGTCCCCTGATCCCATAGTAATGTCCCCTGCTGTGCCCCCATAGTAATGTCCCCTGCCCCCATAGTAATGTCCTCTGCCCCCATAGTAATGTCCCCTGCTCTGCCCCCATAGTAATGTCCCGTGCTCTGCCCCATAGTAATGTCCCCTGCCCTGCCCCCATAGTAATGTCCCCTGCCCTGCCCCCATAGTAATGTCCCCTACCCCTATAGTAATGTCCACTGCTCGGCCCCCATAGTAATGTCCCCTGCTCTGCCCCCATAGTAATGTTCCCTGCCCCTATAGTAATTACTTCTGCTCTGCCCCTATAGTAATGTCCCCTGCTCTGCCCCATAGTAATTTCCCCTGCCCTCCCCTCATAGTAATGTCCCCTGCTCTGCCCCCATAGTAATGTCCCCTGCTCTTCCCCCATAGTAATGTCCCCTGCCCTCCCCTCATAGTAATGTCCCCTGCTCTGCCCCCATAGTAATGTCCCCTGCTCTGCCCCCATAGTAATGTCCCCTGCCATGCCCCCACAGTAATGTCCCCTGCCATGCCCCCACAGTAATGTCCCCTGCCATGCCCCCACAGTAATGTCCCCTGCCATGCCCCCATAGTAATGTCCCCTGCTCTGCCCCATAGTAATGTCCCCTGCCCTCCCCTCATAGTAATGTCCCCTGCGCTGCCCCTATAGTAATGTCCCCTGCCCCCATAATAATGTCCCCTGCTCTGCCCCCATAGTAATGTTCCCTGCCCCTATAGTAGTGTCCCCTGCTCTGCCCCTATAGTAATGCCCCCTTCCCCCATAGTAATGTCCCCTGCCCTCCCCCCATAGTAATGTCCCCTGCTCTTCCCCTATAGTAATATCCCCTGCCCCCATAGTAATGTCCCCTGCTCTGCCCCCATAGTAATGTCCCCTGCTCTGCCCCTATAGTAATGCCACCTGCTCTGCTCCCATAGTAATGTCCCCTGCCCCCATAGTAATGTCTCCTGCCCTGCCCCATAGTAATGTCCCCTGCTCTGCCCCCATAGTAATGTCCCCTGCTCTGCCCCCATAGTAATGTCCCCTGCTCTGCCCCATAGTAATGTCCCCTGCTCTGCCCCCATAGTAATGTCCCCTGCTCTGCCCCCATAGTAATGTCCCCTGCTCTGCCCCCATAGTAATGTCCCCTGCTCTGCCCCTATAGTAATGTCCCCTGCTCTGCCCCTATAGTAATGTCCCCTGCTCTGTCCCCATAGTAATGTCCCCTGCCCCCATAGTAATGTCTCCTGCCCTGCCCCATAGTAATGTCCCCTGCTCTGCCCCTATAGTAATGTCCTCTGATCTGCCCCCATAGTAATGTCCCCTGCCCCCATAGTAATGTCCCCTGCCCTCTCCCTATAGTAATCTCTTCTGCACCCCCACCCTCGTACCCCACAACACAAATAAAAAACTTCATCCTCACCTAATCCGGGTTGAAGTGGGTCTTCATGTCTTCTGCCTGTCAGCCGGGGAGTGGGCTCTGCAGTGAGTTCTGAGGGTGAGACAGGGGGTGAAGTGGGGATTGGAGGAGAGGGAGAGAGGGGATGTGTATTTCGTCCACTGCTGGCGGCGGCACCTGTAGCTGCGGGTTCTGAGTGGGGGACCCATATCTGCCGGCGTAGGGGAGCGGGTCCAGCGCAGATCGGGGGGGGGGGGGGGGGGGGGGTGCCGAGCTTTCAACTGCGGGTTCCAGGAGAGCGGGGCAGATAGCTGCCGACGCCCCCTGTTGGCACCTCATACTAATAACTGCCCTGAGTCTCACTGTTCTTCCCCGCATCTCCTATCCCCCACACAGATCGCTGCTGAGGGATAGCACTTCCCCCGGTACCCCCCCCCCCCCTCCGTGTACCCCTGGACTTAGGGCCGGCGTCAGCACCCGGCTGACTAGGGCAAGTGCCGGGACCCTCAGCTCCTCTAGGGGCCCAGTCCCGTCTGTTGCTACTTTTTTTTCTGTTAGTAAAAAAAAAAAAAAAGTGTAGTAACAAAGGGGACTGGGCCCCTAGAGGCTGCATGTGTCAGTTTGGGGCCCGCCGATACATACTGGCGTCCCCGGGCACATCACATCTTCCTTCCAGGGCCGGCTGGAGGTGTAAAGGACCTTTGATGAGGTCATGCCCATGTGACCAGTCTCATGTGTGGGATAGGCTATCTTCCTCTGCTGGGAGATCTATGGGGACCTGTGATGATGTCAGAGGTCATGTGATCGGACACCTGATAGAGGGCAGAAAGGTCGGCTGTGTAACCTAATAGTGTTCTAGTTGTTTTGGGTATACAGGTTCTGCAGTGAGATAGATATATAGATTTATATATATATATATATATTGTAGACGTGTCACGGGAGAAGTGGTCGAGGGGGTGTACATCTCACCGAGGTTGATACGCACGGTGAGATGGTGAGTCCAGGAGGAACCTGTTGCTCAGCAGTGTTATGCTGCTGAGATTGTTATTTATTTTTACCGGGCCTGGATTTACATGGAATGGCGGGTAGGCTGGTAGTGGGACTTGCCATTCCCTCCCCCCGATCCAGTTCGGGTGTTGCCATCAGGTGAGCAATCAGCCTGAGAAGGCAAAAGGTTGCACAGAGAGCAGGTGAGAGCTCTCAGCCAGGGGTGAACAGCCGGCATGCTGGGTCTCCTGGGAGCAAGGAATACTGCCGCCGCTGGGGCCTATTCATACCCTGCGATACCGCCTATGGAAGCATCAGATAGGTGACCTGCTTGTTAGTAAGCGCCCAGACGGGCAGGACCTTTTTGTTTTGTTCTTAAAAACGCGGTGTTGCTGTATTTCTGTTTTCTGGACGGTTTATGCTGCAAATAAACGCCAAGATAAAGTCCAAGTCTGCTGTGAACTGTGTCCAAACACACCATCCCCCGGGAAGATCCCTACAATATATATATATATATATATATATATATATATATATATATATCACTGCAAGACCTGTATTAAGGAGAACTAGAGGTCTCAGCTGTTCATGTGTTATATTTGTATATAATATAAACAGCTGGGGCTTGTAGTTCCAGGGCCATTTTTAGCATTGTGCAAGCTGGACCTTAGGGTAAATTCACACGGTCGGATCCGCAGCGGATTTAACGATGCAAATTCACAGCTGAAACCGCTGCGGATCCTTCCCCTGTGAATTCCAATGTGATTATATACTCGCAGCGGGATTCTCATCTCGCTGCCAGTATGTAAGTCCCGACCCATTAACCCCTGCTGCCCAGGATGATAAATTACCTGCACCGCTATCTGCCGCATTTGAGGCTCTGGGAGGTCCTGCGCAGCCAAACAGATGAGAATCCCGCTGCGAGTATGTAATCACATTTCAGCGGTGAATTCGTAGCGTTAAATCTGCTGCGGATCCGCCCTTGTGAATTTACCCCTAGGGCTCGTTCACACAGAGCAAAAGCAGCTGAATTTCTGCGCTGAAATTTCAGCCGTTAAAATAGGTGCAGAGCTAATTTCCATTGTGTTGAATGGAAATTGTGCTCTGCAGTTCACACGGTGGAATTTCCGCACTGAACTAATCCGCTTTCCGCCAGAAGAATGAACATGTTCATTCTTCCGCTAGCAGAAGCCTATACAAACCAATGGGGCTCTGATATTCTGTTTCAGTGCGGAATACAAGCGGAAATTACGCGCTGAATCAGCGCAGAACTGGGGAAAAAAGGGGGGAGGAGGATTCTAGTATATATTCTGGTATAGTCTAGTTTACTCGCCAAATACTCGCTGAATTTCAGCGCTGAATACATGTGGATACGGCGCGGATTCCGTGCTGAATTTGTCAAGAGCTGATTACGAGCAGAACACTTTCCTAGCGGAATACGCAGGGATTTCGCTTACATTCTGCTTATATTCTAATCGGAACTCAGCGTCAGTTGATTTCAGGTGGAAATATTTCCTCGCGTAATCTGCCCCTTTTGCTCTGTGTGAACGTAGCCTTACTCAGCAGTGATTGTTACCCCCCATCCTGTGACTGTGCCTGACTCCTCCAGAGTCCTGACTACCACAGAGATCAGGAGATACAGGAGGAGAAAGATATGCAGCAGCCGCATGCTTCTTCTGCTGCAAATCTTTCCTCTCCTGTCTCTCCATGATTTGCTCCTCAAAGGGGCCCGCCGAGGCTCTGTCGCCCAAGGGCCCACAAAAAGCTGGAGCCGGCCCTGCCTGGACTACACGTACCGCAGGTTCAGAAGCCCTGATCTACACTGTGGAAACTGCCCATAACAACTGCAACCAAATCTTCATAGCAACCACAGACTCTGCCGCCTCCACAGCAACTGCATTCCCATAGCAACCAGACTCTGCCGCCTCCACAGCAACTGCATTCCCATAGCAACCAGACTCCGCTGCCTCCACAGCAACCACATCCCCAACCACATGGGTGGACAATAAATAATAAGCCAGAGTACACAACATAGTAAAAAAGATATAACGTTTGGTTACAGTATCTGGAATGTTGCGAAACAGTGAGATCAAAGTGTATAAAGGGAATGTCCACTAAACAGAAATAAACGGAACATCAGTAGTAGCGCATAACAAAGGACCAGAAACGTAGAGAAGGATGTTGTCCGCATATCTCGATCTGCTATCTCATAAGACGCTAGTCAGATAGCAGAAGAATAAATGTACCTTTTATTAAGTCCAAGGAAGGACTACTAATGATGAAAGAAAAGACAAGGTGGAAAGTATCCGAAGTTGAGATAAAAAAGAGAAAAGGAGGTGGGAAAGCAGAAACAAGAACCAAGAGAGTGGGCGGGGGAGGGGGAGGGTAGCAAGGTAGAGGGTAAGGAGGGTGGAAGTCCAGGATGGAGGCATCCAGACTCGTTCCATTCAAGGGCCGCAGGTCAAGGGTAGAATCTGAATCTAAGGGGAGGCCAACCAAGAGCCCAGATCAGGACTGTCACAAAAGTTCATCCAAATCCTTCAGGTGCGGTTGAATTTGTCATTGCAATTGGCATCCTCGGCCACCATCTCCTCCATACGCATAAGATAATTGACCACAGTCACCCACTCTGCAAGGGAGGGAGCTGTGGAGGATTTATAATGTCGGGGAAGTACCACTCTAGCGGCAGTCAGAAAGTGCCTAAGGAGGCCCCTCTTAACTGAAGAGATGGAGCCAGGGATCATGGAGAGGAGGCCAATCTGTGGAGTGATCGGCACCGAGTTAGCCGTCAGAGTGTTATACAGCCTGAAGATTTTGGGCCAATATCCATCCAGTGAGGGGCAGCTCCACCAAACGTGTAGCATGGTACCGGGCGAAGAGGAGCATCGCCAGCACAGGTCCGACACAGAGGGGAAGATGGAGTGCAGAAAAGTTGGATAGCGGTACCACCGTGTCACGATTTTATAATTTTTCTCTTGAGCATGACATGCCATTGGGAGTTTATGCGTGAACAAGAAGCACCTGCCCCAGTCCGCAGCACTGAGCTGCACACCAAGATCCCTTTCCCATGCCTGCATGTAGCATAGCGGGTTGGACCGCGTGAGGGAGCTAAGGACAATATATACGTCCGAGAGAAGTCTCAGCGGAGGGCCCACCAGCAATATCAACACCTCAAGGCCAGTGAGCTCCTGGTGGAGAACCTGAGGTCGCGGAAAGGAGTTTAAAAAAGACCGGAGCTGCAGGTACACCATCCAGGAAATATGACTTGTCTGGTGGAGATCTTTGAGTTGTGTGAATGTAGGTATAGTAGATTGGCCCGCGGTAGTGTGTGTAAGTCTTGGAAAGGAGTCTCTGTGCCAGGCAAGAAACCTACACTGTCGAAATGCCGGGGGGAAGTCAGGGTTTCCGAAAAGAGGCGTCAACGGCCCCGGGTTATGAGAGATATCGCATGAGGAGATCATCTTGTTCCATAAAGAGAGAAAGTGTCGGGTCAAGTAAGGTAGTGTCTGATTGTTCATGTAGTGTTGTTTATCAATCCATGGGAGGGAGCGTAAGGCCCAGGGAGATAAGTGCTCTTCAATCATGACCCACTGCTTGAGCTCACGAGACCTGTGCCAGTCCACTACCCGCATAAGGACAGATGCTCTATGATACGCTTTGAAGTCTGGAAGCCCCGCTCCCCCAGTCTGTTTAGATTGACAGAGGGTCTTAAACCTCACGCGGGGGCATGCCAGGCCCCAAATGAATTTACTGAGTGCCTTATTCAATTGCGTGAAAAATGCACACGTGAATAGGTATCGCCTGAAATATATAAAGGAAATGTGGTAAAATATCCATTTTGACCACGTTTATTCGGCCAAACCACAAAAGTAGCTTGAGGTTATACTCTTGGAGGGAGGACTTTGTTTTGTGAAGGAGAGGCTCGTAATTTAGTTTAAATAGAGGATAGGTCAGTGGGGATATGGGTGCCTAAGTATTTAATGGCAGTGTTTTCCCATTTAAAGGAGAAGTTGGACTTTAGAATGTGGCTCACAGCTGAAGGGAGTGATACATTGAGCGCTTCGGTTTTAGCGTAATTTACTTTAAAGTTGCTCACATTGCCAAATTTATCCAGTTCTGAGATAAGTGATGGGAAGGAGGTATGGGGATCAGTGACATAAAGTAAAAGATCATCCGCGTATAATGCCAGTTTATGATGGTCGGGGCCTAGAGTAATACCGTGTATGTTGGGGTTTTTTCGTATGGCAACAGCTAAGTGTTCCATGACTAAAGTGTAAAGTAGGGGTGACAGGAGACACCCCTGTCGTGTGCCATTGCGGATTGGGAAGGAGGTGGATAAGATCCCGTTTGCTCTAACTTTGGCCGAAGGGTTACAATACAGCACCATGATCCGCGATAACATAAGGAAGCCCATCCCAATTTGACGGAAAGAGTGTTCCACAAAGGACCAGTGCACTTTGTCGAATGCCTTTTCGGCATCGACAGAGACTAGGCACATAGGTACCCGTCTCTTCTGGGCGAGCGAGATTAGAAGCAATGTTTTGTTCGTGTTATCTCTCGCCTCTCTAGCTTTAATAAAACCCACCTGGTCGTTAGAAATGATAGAAGGGAGAAGAGAAAGGCGGTTGGCGATAAGTTTGGAATATAATTTGATGTCAATATTGATTAGAGATATGGGGCGGAAGTAAGAGCAAGCATTTGGTTCCTTCCCCGGTTTTGGCAGCACCGTGATATGGGCCTCCATAGCTTGTGTTGGGAATGGGGAGCTCGCCGTGACAGCATTGAAGACTGTTGCCAGAAATGGTGTAAGGAGGGGGGAGAGGAGCTTATAAAAACGGGTAGTATAGCCGTCAGGGCCAGGGCTCTTCCCCGTAGGGAGGGATTTAATGGCCTCTGAAATTTCGACCTCCGAGAAGTCAGCTTATTATATATTCGTGAATAGCACTGTGGAGGGTTTGTAGAGGTGCATCGTGGAAATGACCTCGGATATTATATAAATCATTGTAATAGTCCCGAAAAGCATCTGTAATACATCTCGGGTCATGAATAGGGGGCCCCTGCGGGGTGTTGAGCTTAGGTATATAAACCGTACCAGTACGAGGGTGGAGCAGTCTCGCAAGTGCCCTACCGCATTTATCTGCATTTTCATAAGAGTATCGTTTAATTCTGTCTCTGAATCTGGTGTAAGACTGGGTCAACAAGGTCTTTTATTTTGTCCCTAGCTGTCGTCAAGTCGGCTAGTGTTTGTGAATCTAAAGTGGATTTGTGAGCGACTTCCAGGTTATGTATCTGTGACAGGAGGCGAGATATCGCCACTGCACGGTCTTTTTTCAATCGGGTGCCGTGTTTGATCAGCGTGCCACGAAGCACGCACTTTAAGGCCTCCCACTGGTAAGGGAGGGCAATATCGTCATGTGCATGGTTGGTAATGAAGTCAGTGATTGTGTTCTGTATGTCCGAGAGGCACAGCTGATCTCTAAGGAGGTTCTCATTCAACCTCCACGAATGAAAGGTGGGGGCTGAGCCAGGTATCTCCAGAGAGCAGAACACCTGTGCGTGGTCTGACCAAACCACCGAACCAATCTGTGAGCATGGGTGCCATGTGAGTAAGTGGTGACTTACCAGGAAGAAGTCTATACGACTGTATGAAACATGTAACGGTGAGTAGAGGGTATAGTCACGGTCATTGGGGTGCAGGATTCTCCATATGTCCACCAGTTGAAGGGAGTGTAGAGTAGATGCCAGCCGATGCATATGGAAAACTGGTTGCCGACCGCCACCAGATGAAGAGTCCAATGTTGGGTCGAAGATAAAATTAAAGTCTCCGCCCACAATCAGAAGGCCCTCCGCAAAGCTCTCCAGGCGACGCAGATACTGCTGACAGGTTTTACTTACAGATACTGCTGACTTGGTCCTGATTTGGGAGATAAAGGCATGCAAGCGTGAATACTTTAGACTGGACAGATATCTTTAAAAACACATATCTCCCCTCCGTGTCAACCTGAGTGTCAAGCACCTTATGACGTAGTGATTTGTGAATACCGATACTAGCTCCTTTAGATTTAGAATCGGGGTTGGTGCTGTGATGCCAGGTTGGATAATACCTATTGGAGAACTGAGGTATGTGATGTGTTTTAAAATGGGTCTCTTGCAAAAAGAGAAAATGAGCACGTTCTTTATGCATGGTGTAACAGACCTGTGACCTCTTTTCAGGGGTATTGAACCCTCTAACATTCAGGGAGCATAGTTTAATGGAAGCCGCCATCCTGGATAGGGAGGGGGGGGGGACAAGGAAGGGGGAGGTAGGGTGGAAAGAGAGTTAGAGGGATGAAGAAGGAGGAGAGGAGGGAGAGAAAGAAGAAGGAGGTAGAGAGAAAGGGGATAGAAAATGTGCGGACCTCCCAGCAACTACACTGAGAGGTAAAGAAGAGGTAAGTAAGGACCGCAATAAAGCGGTCGAACCTGAGGTGGAAGAGTTGCCTAGGTAGGACTAACAAACCCTCCCACCCGGCACCAGGTAGAATTAGACATTGAATAGATAAACAAACAAAAACCACAAGAAAAGTATGGAACTAGTAACTATGATTATAATGTCCCTTCTAGGCCTAAGGCCCGAGGTCTCTATCAGCTGACCGTGAGCATTACGGTGAGTTGGTAGGCTAGTGGCAGTGACCCAACGAGGCCTACACATAAGAGCCACAGAGGTCTGCTCCCTCGTTACTTATGGCTGGGTATCCTCAAACCCACATAACCCATCCTCATAGGGTCATGAGGCAAGGCACAGGATACTTAGTGATAGAACCGATAGAACGTACTAAACAAAACAACCTATGTCACGATCCCCGTGACTTAGGTTCTGGCTAGTAGGCAACCGGGCTCACCTCGGACCGTCTTGGATCAGCTACCAACCAGAACCTAACACCCAGTTACACGTTTTCTGCTGCCACCACACGTCACAATAAGGCTGACGTGACACCTTACCCTTATGCACACCTAAGGCAACTACAAATTACATCTATCACAATCTTATGGTAATCACTTACCCCTTGGTAACGTTTTACTTCAGAGACATAGGGCCTTTTTAGAACACAGGAAAGCTCTTATTAAAGTGAAATTTAATATCAAATAAAAAAAGGACAGTGCATACAGTACAGGTCACAATAAAAAAGAGATGGTACAAAATATACAGACACATACACACACAGTAAAAACAGTTCTTAAAATAAAAAGGAGAAAACCAGAACCTACTTTGCTATCGGGCTGTTTGGAACTGGAACGCTATGGGGATTAGCAGGAACGGCGGGCCAACACACTCATAACAAGTTCCCCAAGTGTTGAACACTCTCCCATCATACTCCCTGCCTTATCAAGCATGGTGAGAGCAGTTGTCTCCCTCCCTCCTCTGACCTCACAGGGGGGTGACAGGGACTATGCTAATGAGCTAATAGTCCATCTTTTATGACCGGAGACGCTTGCCTGAAGATTTTCAAATCCTCATAACTTGGCAGGCGCGTTTCCGATCAGCATTCCAGGGGCATCAAACTACGGGGCATCACCTGCCGGTCACGGGCATACCAATCATGGGTCTGGTGTGCACCTGATTAGAGGAGTTACAGGTTTCCCTGGGTTCCCCTAGAGCCACTTTCTTGCTTTTACAATGGTGGGTCCCTCTCCCTACCCTGCTGACCTGTAGCGAATCTCACCTCTGGAATATGACAGCTTGTCATCTTTCTGAAGGGGTCAAATTTCTCCATAGACGTCTACAGTGACCTCTGATTGTCTCCTGCGTGAACTCTGGATGCATATTGCAGCCAGACCCCTTGTCATAAAGCCATTACGCCATGAGGACGTTTTATTGCCCCCCCAGTCTGGTAAGAGATAAGCGAACCTGTTAATATCCAGGACTCTCACTATATGGCCCCAATCCATCTAGCCGTGACATCTAGTGCCCAAAGGAAAACAGGACACCAGCTTCAAAAAGAAACAAAAAAAGTGTGTGTGGGGGGGGGGGGGGGTGAGGAGCTTTGCCAAATATGAGTGATCAGGGATATTTTATTCAAGCTCGTGAATATATATTGATCATCCTCACACCTCCCCCTTTGAGATATGGCACGGGACTATTGATCCATCCATCAATATCCCACGCCATCCTCAACCACTTCGCCCTGCCGGGACAATCCATCGGCATTACCATGATTACTTCCCTTCTTGTGTTGGATGGTGAACTCATACTGCTGCAGCGCCAAACTCCACCTCAGCAACTTCCCGTTGTCACCAGCTACCCGGTGTAACCAACCCAGCGGGTTGTGATCAGTAATGACCGTAAATCGGCGCCCATACAGGTACGACTGCAACTTCTGCAGGGCCCACACGATGGCTAAGCACTCTTTCTCCACCGTGGCGTATGCTACTTCCCTAGATAGCAGTTTCCTACTCAGGTAAAGTATGGGATGCTCTTCCCCTGCTGCATTGACCTGACTGAGCACAGCGCCTAGGCCATATGCGCTGGCGTCAGTCTGGACGATGAATTGGCGGTTAAAGTCGGGGCTTTGCAAGACTGGTGCGCTTGCCAGGGCCCGCTTTAGCGCCGTTAGAGCTTGCTCACAATCTGGGGTCCAACTAATCACTTGTGGCAATCTCTTTTTTGTGAGGTCCGTTAAGGGTTTTGCAAGGGTGCTATAGTTGGGAATGAACTTCCTATAGTACCCTGCAGTCCCTAGAAAGGACATCACCTGCTTTTTGGTCTTGGGGGTGGGCCAGGCTACAATAGCCTCCACCTTACCTTGTTCGGGTCTCAAGGTCCCTCCCCCTACTCTGTGTCCAAGGTACTGGACCTCTGTCATGGCCATCTGACACTTTCCAGGCTTGATTGTCAGCCCGGCTGTTTGGATCCGCTGTAGCACCTGTGACAGGTGGGACAGGTGATCCTCCCAGGTCTGACTAAACACAGCGATGTCATCCAGGTAAGCTACTGCAAACCCTTCAAACTCCTCGAGCAGCTGGTTAACCAAGCGCTGAAATGTGGCAGGGGCATTCTTCATGCCAAAGGGCATGACGACATACTCGTACAGCCCAAATGGCGTGATGAAGGCTGACCTCTCCTGGGCTTCTTTGGACATGGGAATCTGCCAGTATCCCCTACTTAAGTCCATAATCGTGATGTATTGGGCACCGGCGAGCTGATCCAGTAACTCTTCAATGCGGGGCATCGGATACGCATCGAACACCGTGATGGCATTCAGTTTCCGATAGTCCCCACAAAAACGAGTTGTCCGGTCTTTCTTAGGGATAAGAACAACCGGTGAGGCCCATGAGCTATGGGATCTCTGGATCACGCCCATGCCCAACATCTCCTCTATCTCCCTCTTCATGTCCGCCCGCACCTCTAAGGAGACCCGGTAGGCTGACTGTCGGATAGGGAGGTGCGCACCCGTGTCTACATGGTGCACCGCAAGGCTAGTCCTCCCTGGTTTCCCCGTGAACGTGGACAGGAACGGGTTCAGCACCGCCCACAGCTGGGACTTCTGGGTCTCTGTTAGCTGTGGGTTCAGCTGGGCCTCGGCTAGGGTCCCCTCGGTCTTTGCATCAGCTACGACGTCAACTAGACTGTCACTCTCCCCTTCCTCTGGCAGACTGCACACTGGCATGACACACGTGTCACGCTCCACATGGGCCTTGATCATGTTAACATGAAACACTTTGTGCTTCTTGCGAATATGATCAATAGTGACAACATAGTTCACATCATTCACCCGCTGGTGAATGGTGTAAGGTCCTTCCCATGCGGCCTGCAGCTTGTTTTGAGGCATGGGTATTAGTACCCACACCTTTTGTCCGACGGCGTAAATGCGCTCTCGGGCATTTCGGTCGTACCACCTTTTCTGACTATCCTGCGCCTGGGCCATGTTCTCCTGAACCAGGCCGGTCAGGGTTTCCATCCTCTCCCTGAATCTTAGTACATAGTCTACGACCGAGACGTCAGGGTGACCCACTTCTCCCTCCCAGGATTCCTTGATGAGATCTAGGGGACCCCGTACTCGTCTTCCATAGAGGAGCTCAAACGGAGAGAACCCAGTGGATGCCTGAGGTACTTCTCTGTAAGCAAATAGCAGGTGCGGGAGGTACCGCTCCCAGTCCCGTCCGTGGGACTCCACAAGCATCTTGAGCATCTGCTTGAGGACGCCATTGAACCGCTCACACAGACCATTAGTCTGTGGGTGATAGGCACTGGCGACCAGATGCTGCACCTGTATTTTCTTGCAGAGGCACTCCATCAAGTTAGACATAAACTGTGTTCCCTGATCCGTCAGCATCTCCTTAGGAAATCCTACTCGGGAAAAGATGGTGAGAAGTGCATCCGCAACTTTATCGGCCCTGATGGAGGATAGGGCAACTGCTTCTGGGTACCTAGTAGCATAATCTACCACGGTCAGAATGTAGCTTTTGCCAGAACTACTGGGTACTGCTAACGGTCCTACAATATCTACGGCCACCCGCTGGAACGGCTCATCTATGATCGGTAAAGGGATGAGGGGAGCCTTGGGAACATGCCCAGGCTTTCCCATCCTTTGACAGACCAGACATGACCGGCAGAAGTTAGCCACTTCTTTTCCCATACCCGGCCAATAGAAACGCTGTTTCAACCGGTCCTGGGTCTTGCGGATACCCAAGTGGCCTGCGAGGGGTATCTCATGGGCCACTTGCAGTAGTCGCTCCCGGAATGGACGAGGCACTACCAGCTGCCTACTCTGCACCCATTCCGGTTGATCCTCGGTGGGAATCATCTGCCTATAGAGACGGCCCTGATCCCAGGTTATCCGCTCGGTATCAGACTCAGCCGGGGTGCTATCAGCCAGCTCTCTCAGTTTCTGTAACGTCCCATCAGTCAGCAAAGCTGCCTGAAATTGGGCCCAGTCACTTTGAGAGTTGCCAGACATCACCTCGTCTGCTCTGATGCCTTGATTCAGCTGTGAGCTGTCAGCTGACCCTCCAGCTGCTGGTATACACACCGCAGGGGGGCTTCCACTCACTGTGTCAGAGTGGCCCCGCCCACTACGCGTCACCACAGCTATGTACTTACAATCTGTTCCGCCCACCTGCTGAGGATCAGGGGTGAGGGGGACAGATGGAAGCCTGGTACAGTCCTGGTTATATACATCAGATTCATTACCTATGTAATTGGCATCAGGATTAGTACTCATGTTTATCACATTTACAGGGTTAGTACAAACAGTGAGGTCATCTTTATAGACCTCCGCACTAGCACCAACCAATGAGGGGGATGCACATGAAATGCCAGGAACCTGTGAATCCTCCCTGACATCAGCAGGTACATAGTGGGAGACTAAGGAACCAAGATCAGTGGCTAATAAGACATCCGTGGGAATATGATCCGTCACTCCCACCTCCCTTATTCCACTCCCAGCCCCCCAGTCAAGAAATACCCTCGCCATGGGCAAAGCGGGGCTCACTCCTCCAATCCCAGTCACAGTTCGTGTTTTCCCAGGGATTAAGTCCTCTTCGTTCACCAGTTCCGGGCGAACCAGGGTGATCTCCGCCCCAGTGTCCCTCAAGCCCATCGTGATTTTGTTACCCACGGTAACGGCCTGCATGTTATCACTGAGCTTCCCTCCCCGTCCACCCACAAACAAAACAGTAGATGGGGAAACCGGTGATTTGGGCACAGGGGTTGGTTTCTTCCTCTCGGGACAGTCTCGACTAATATGTCCCCCTTTGCGACACATAAAACAGATGCGGGTATCAGCAACAGGTTTGGTGGGGACCACAGGGGTAAAACCCCCAGAGGGTCGAGTAGCAGGGACAGAGTTGGTAGAAGTCTGCTTACCCCCTTTCCAGCTGGTCACTGCCGGCTTCTGATAGTGCGGGGCCCGATTGGCAGTGTAGGTGTCGGCCAGCTTGGCTGCTTGCGCTGCGTCTCTGGGTTCTCGGTCCAAGATGAACTGACGAACTTCTGCGGGACACAGGTGCAAAAACTGATCCTTGACCATCAGGTCTTTGAGATCCTCAAAGGTGTGGATAGACAGTCCTTCGATCCACTGGTGAAAGTTGGTGTTCAATCCATCAACGACATCTGAGTAACTGTCATGAGGTCCACGCTGCATAGCCCGGAATCGTTGCCGATACATCTCTGGCGAGAGATTGTATTTCTGGATGAGGGCTTGCTTAATGGCCTCATAGTCACCGTCCTTGTCTCTGGGCAAGGAGACAAAAACCTCCAGGGCTTTGCCTCTCAGTCCTGGGGTCAAGTACCGCGCCCACTGCTCACAAGGCAACTGGTACTGTCTGCAAATTTTCTCAAAGCCTCTGAGAAACGTGTCCAGGTCCCCATCCTTCTCCATCACCGGGAAGTGATCTAAACGGGGTTTAAGGTGTCCCGTCTCACTGGACTCACGGTTGGGTGGGAAATTACTGGACCTCTGGGCACGTGCTAGTTCCAGCTGATGCTGCCTCTCGGCCTCTGCCTGTCGTGCGGTGAATTCTCGTTCAGCTTGGCGTTCGCGTGCTGCGAATTCTCGATCAGCCTCCTGCTGTCGTGCTGCTGCAAATTCCCGTATAAGCTCCAACCGCACAGCTGGGTCGCAGTCGGCCATCTGTTGGAGAATCAAAGGTAAAGGAGAGTCCGTACCATTCTGCGGACTGGCGCTACCAGTACGTTGGTGCCCCATTGATTCCAGAACCGGACCCTCTGCTGCCTCCGATGATGGTGTGGAGACCACAGGCTGCTCTGGCCGGGCATCATCTTCCATCAATGCTTGGATCAGCTGGTCTTTACTGCGATTCCCTCCTTCCAGACCTCTTTGCTCACAAAGGCTGCGTAGCCCATCTCTCGTGTAATTTCGATATGCCTCCGCCATTTTAGCAGGGATTTGCCAAATAAAAGATAGGATAGAAGAACAGAGAACAGGGGAGGGGAAAAACTGTTTCACATATATATATGTCTGTTATAACCAAGTGTATGCACTGAGAGCCTTCCTGTAGACTGAGAAAGTCTGCTACAGATAACTCAGCCCTTAAGTGTACAGAGCAATTTATTACTCCACAGACTTAATGTTCTAAGATATCCCACCGCTGCCACCAATTTGTCACGATCCCCGTGACTTAGGTTCTGGCTAGTAGGCAACCGGGCTCACCTCGGACCGTCTTGGATCAGCTACCAACCAGAACCTAACACCCAGTTACACGTTTTCTGCTGCCACCACACGTCACAATAAGGCTGACGTGACACCTTACCCTTATGCACACCTAAGGCAACTACAAATTACGTCTATCACAATCTTATGGTAATCACTTACCCCTGGTAACGTTTTACTTCAGAGACATAGGGCCTTTTTAGAACACAGGAAAGCTCTTATTAAAGTGAAATTTAATATCAAATAAAAAAAGGACAGTGCATACAGTACAGGTCACAATAAAAAAGAGATGGTACAAAATATACAGACACATACACACACAGTAAAAACAGTTCTTAAAATAAAAAGGAGAAAACCAGAACCTACTTTGCTATCGGGCTGTTTGGAACTGGAACGCTATGGGGATTAGCAGGAACGGCGGGCCAACACACTCATAACAAGTTCCCCAAGTGTTGAACACTCTCCCATCATACTCCCTGCCTTATCAAGCATGGTGAGAGCAGTTGTCTCCCTCCCTCCTCTGACCTCACAGGGGGGTGACAGGGACTATGCTAATGAGCTAATAGTCCATCTTTTATGACCGGAGACGCTTGCCTGAAGATTTTCAAATCCTCATAACTTGGCAGGCGCGTTTCCGATCAGCATTCCAGGGGCATCAAACTACGGGGCATCACCTGCCGGTCACGGGCATACCAATCATGGGTCTGGTGTGCACCTGATTAGGGGAGTTACAGGTTTTCCTGGGTTCCCCTAGAGCCACTTTCTTGCTTTTACAATGGTGGGTCCCTCTCCCTACCCTGCTGACCTGTAGCGAATCTCACCTCTGGAATATGACAGCTTGTCATCTTTCTGAAGGGGTCAAATTTCTCCATAGACGTCTACAGTGACCTCTGATTGTCTCCTGCGTGAACTCTGGATGCATATTGCAGCCAGACCCCTTGTCATAAAGCCATTACGCCATGAGGACGTTTTATTGCCCCCCCAGTCTGGTAAGAGATAAGCGAACCTGTTAATATCCAGGACTCTCACTATATGGCCCCAATCCATCTAGCCATGACATCTAGTGCCCAAAGGAAAACAGGACACCAGCTTCAAAAAGAAACAAAAAAAGTGTGTGTGGGGGGGGGGGGGTGAGGAGCTTTGCCAAATATGAGTGATCAGGGATATTTTATTCAAGCTCGTGAATATATATTGATCATCCTCACAACCTATATTATTACAACAACTGTCTTACTGCAGGGGGTAATACCCTGGCCATGTGGTGACAGGCGTCTCAGAAGGTTCAACATATGCAAAACAAAGCATGGGAGACACTGCTGTCAAAAAAGAGTACTTATCGCCTCAGCGTTGTCGGGCGGTCAGTCAATGGCCGCATCTTGTGGGCGGTCTCTTCCCCCCGGTGAAACGTTATGCCTCCGATCTCTGCGACGAGGTTGCCGCTGCGGGAGAGGAGGGGCGGTGTAAGGCCAGTCGGTGATCTGGGTAGCGGGGAGGTCCAGGGATTAGCAGAAAGAATCAATATCTGCGGGTGCCTGAAGCGTATGAAGACGGCCATTTTTGCGCACTTGAAGTTGGAATGGATGCCCCCATGAGTATATTAGGTTGTTGGTGCGCAGCGTGTCCAGAAGCGGTTTAAGGGCGCGTCTCTTAGCCAATGTAAGACGAGAGAAATCTGCCATCAGTTGTATGCGATGACCGTCAAGTAGCAATGTCTCTGTATCCCGGGCTCTACGCATGATCTCTTCCTTTACTTGGTAGAAATGAATGCGACAAATCACATCGCGTGGCTTATTTGCATCAGGGTTGCGGGGACCAAGCGCCCGTTGTGCTCGGTTTATTGCTATTACATTGTCAGCCGGGCGTTCCAATATGGCATTAAAGAATGACTGTAGCTTAGGAAGCAGTGTTGGGGTGTCCACTGTTTCAGGAATACCTCTGAGGCGTACGTTATTGCGGCGATTGCGATTTTCCTGATCATCCACTAAGTTGAAAAGGGAGTGAATCTGCTGGGTATGCTGAGCCAGTGTGGTCTGTTGGTCTGATTGTATGACTTGTTGGGCAGACTGGGGGGCTGATATGGTAACAACGTCCTCCTCTATCCTTTGCACCCGGTCAGTTAGTTGAGAAAGGTTGGCAGAGAGTAGATTGAAGGCTCTGCACATATCTCTCCATGTCCTCCTTTGTGGGCATGGCAGCCATTTGCTGTTTGAGCTCCCTCATGTCGTCCCCCATTGCAGCAGGTGTAGTGGGTTCCGCTGTGGAACGGGACAGTGTAGCCAGGGGGTCACGCTGCACTAGTGAGGAGGGGGAGAGAGTCTCTGGGGCAGAACAGCCTCTATGCCCTGAAGCAGGGACGTGTGGCTCAGCCGATGAGCGTACAGGCGTTATGGCACCTGACAATGGCGGCTGCAGCTCTGCGGGACAACACGTGGGCACTTGGCGTGGCGGTGAGACGCTTGTCTGATGTGTGCCCTGCGGGCACGGGAAGCAGCAGGCAGCCGATGTTGAGGATACACCTCCACTGGTGGAAGCCCCCGGGGCACTGGAGGGCACAGCAGTTGTGGCGGGGAAGGCCCTGCCGCTGTGTAATGGCGGCGGGGAGACCGCGGGACTCACCCTCGTGCTTCTCAGGTAGCGCCGGATGGTTCCTGTGCACGGGATTACAGCCATAGCAACCAGACTCCGCCGCCTCCACAGCACCTGCATTCCCATAGCAACCAGACTCCGCCGCCTCCACAGCAGCCGCATCCCCATAGCAACCAGCCTCCGCTGCCTCCACAGCAACCACATCCCCATAGCAACCAGACTCCGCTGCCTCCACAGCAACCGCATCCCCATAGCAACCAGACTCCGCTGCCTCCACAGCAGCCGCATCCCCATAGCAACCAGACTCCGCCGCCTCCACAGCAACTGCATTCCCATAGCAACCAGACTCCGCCGCCTCCACAGCAACTGCATTCCCATAGCAACCAGACTCCGCTGCCTCCACAGCAACCACATCCCCATAGCAACCAGACTCCGCTGCCTCCACAGCAACCGCATCCCCATAGCAACCAGACTCCGCTGCCTCCACAGCAACCACATCCCCATAGCAACCAGCCTCCGCTGCCTCCACAGCAACTGCAATAAATTCTTCATAGCAACCAGACTCCGCTGCCTCCACAGCAACCGCATCCCCATAGCAACCAGACTCCGCTGTCCCACAGCAACCACATCCCCATAGCAACCAGACTCCGCTGCTTCCACAGCAACCGCATCCCCATAGCAACCAGACTCCGCTGCCTCCACAGCAACCACATCCCCATAGCAACCAGACTCCGCTCCCTCCACAGCAACTGCATCCCCATAACAACCAGACTCCGCTGCCTCCACAGCAACCGCATCCCCATAGTAACCAGACTCCACTGCCTCCACGGTAACCACATCCCCATAATGACCAGACTCCGCTGCCTCCACAGCAACCGCATCCCCATAGCGACCAGACTCCGCTGCCTCCACAGCAACCGCATCCCCATAGCAACCACAGACTCCGCTGCCTCCACAGCAACCACATCCCCATAGCAACCAGACTCCGCTGCTTCCACAGCAACCACATCCCCATAGCAACCAGACTCCGCTGCCTCCACAGCAACCACATCCCCATAGCAACCAGACTCCGCTGCCTCCAGAGCAACCGCATCCGCATAGCAACCAGACTCCGCTGCCTCCACAGCAACCACATCCCCATAGCAACCAGACTCCGCTGCCTCCACAGCAACCGCATCCCCATAGCAACCAGACTCCGCTGCCTCCAGAGCAACCACATCCCCATAGCAACCAGACTCCGCTGCCTCCACAACAACCGCATCCGCATAGCAACCAGACTCCGCTGCCTCCACAGCAACCGCATCCCCATAGCAACCAGACTCCGCTGCCTCCACAGCAGCCGCATCCCCATAGCAACCAGCCTCCGCTGCCTCCACAGCAACAACATCCCCATAGCAACCAGACTCTGCTGCCTCCACAGCAGCCGCATCCCCATAGCAACCAGACTCCGCCGCCTCCACAGCAACTGCATTCCCATAGCAACCAGACTCCACCGCCTCCACAGCAACTGCATTCCCATAGCAACCAGACTCCGCTGCCTCCACAGCAACCACATCCCCATAGCAACCAGCCTCCGCTGCCTCCACAGCAACTGCAACAAATTCTTCATAGCAACCAGACTCCGCTGCCTCCACAGCAACCGCATCCCCATAGCAACCAGACTCCGCTGCCTCCACAGCAACCACATCCCCATAGCAACCAGACTCCGCTGCTTCCACAGCAACCGCATCCCCATAGCAACCAGCCTCCGCTGCCTCCACAGCAACCGCATCCCCATAGCAACCAGACTCCGCTGCTTCCACAGCAACCGCATCCCCATAGCAACCAGCCTCCGCTGCCTCCACAGCAACCGCATCCCCATAGCAACCAGACTCCGCTGCCTCCACAGCAACCACATCCCCATAGCAACCAGACTCCGCTCCCTCCACAGCAACTGCATCCCCATAACAACCAGACTCCGCTGCCTCCACAGCAACCGCATCCCCATAGCAACCAGACTCCGCTGCCTCCACAGCAACCACATCCCCATAGCGACCAGACTCCGCTGCCTCCACAGCAACCGCATCCCCATAGCGACCAGACTCCGCTGCCTCCACAGCAACCGCATCCCCATAGCAACCAGACTCCGCTGCCTCCACAGCAACCACATCCCCATAGCAACCAGACTCCGCTGCCTCCACAGCAACCACATCCCCATAGCAACCACAGACTCCGCAGTTCCCACAGCAACTACATCCCCATAGCAACCAGCCTCCGCTGCCTCCACAGCAACCGCATCCCCATAGCAACCAGACTCCGCTGCCTCCACAGCAACCACATCCCCATAGCAACCAGCCTCCGCTGCCTCCACAGCAGCCGCATCCCCATAGCAACCAGACTCCGCTGCCTCCACAGCAGCCGCATCCCCATAGCAACCAGACTCCGCTGCCTCCACAGCAACCACATCCCCATAGTAACCAGACTCCGCTGCCTCCACAGCAACCACATCCCCATAGCAACCAGCCTCTGCTGCCTCCACAGCAACAACATCCCCATAGCAACCAGACTCCGCTGCCTCCACAGCAACCACATCCCCATAGCAACCAGACTCCGCTGCCTCCACAGCAACCACATCCCCATAGCAACCAGCCTCCGCTGCCTCCACAGCAGCCGCATCCCCATAGCAACCACAGACTCCGCCGCCTCCACAGCAGCCGCATCCCCATAGCAACCAGACTCCGCAGTTCCCATAGCAGCCGCATCCCCATAGCAACCAGCCTCCGCTGCCTCCACAGCAACCACATCCCCATAGCAACCACAGACTTCGCAGTTCCCACAGCAACTACATCCCCATAGCAACCGCATCCCCATAGCAACCAGACTCCGCTGCCTCCACAGTCACCACATCCCCATAGCAACCAGCCTCCGCTGCCTCCACAGCAGCCGCATCCCCATAGCAACCAGACTCCGCTGCCTCCACAGCAACCACATCCCCATAGCAACCAGACTCCGCTGCCTCCACAGCAGCCGCATCCCCATAGCAACCAGACTCCGCTGCCTCCACAGCAACAACATCCCCATAGCAACCAGACTCCGCTGCCTCCACAGCAACCGCATCCCCATAGCAACCAGACTCCGCTGCCTCCACAGCAGCCGCATCCCCATAGCAACCACAGACTCCGCCGCCTCCACAGCAGCCGCATCCCCATAGCAACCACAGACTTTGCAGTTCCCATAGCAGCCGCATCCTCTCATCATTCTCCTGTATCTCCGGCAGAGGGCGGAGCGCCGCAGCGGTCACGTGCTAGCGCTGGAGGAGGAGGAGGGGCTTCCTCCAGTGTGTGGGCATGCGCAGTCACTAGTCTGTAGTTTCCCCGGCTCGCGGCCTACTCGCACCCTGGAAGCAGCTGAGTGCGCATGCGCCGGTGAGACGTCACGTCCGCTCCGGTGTGCGCTCGCTTCCCAGCGCCGTCATGTTCCCGGGTTGGCCTCCCCGTTATGGCGGCTCTCCCGCTCCCCCGACCCCCGCAGCCCCCCCTCCGGTCCCGGCTTTCCAGAGTCTCCGGGACCAGCACCTGGCCCAGCTCGAGCAGCTCCAGCGGATGCACCAGCGCCAGCTCGAGTCTGTGCTGCCCGCGGGAGCCCCGGTGGCCTCCGCTCCCCCTCCGCGACACTACTATGCCCCCCCGCGGCCGCCCGCCGCCGCCTACCCCTTCCCTCCTCCACCGTACGGACACTCCGTGCCGCCCCCCGACTACCAGCAACCCCCGCCGCCCCCCGAGCCCGAGCAGCCCCCGCCGCCCCCCGCACCGGCCGAACAGCCGCCGCCTCCACCGCCCCCCGCAGAGGACGTGCAACCGGAGAGGAACAGCGGCAGCCTGGAGGTACCGAGGGGGAGGGGCGAGCACCGGGGAGGGGGAGAATGAGGGGGAGGGAGAGGGGGAGTACTGAGGGGAGAGGGGGAGGGGGAGTACTGAGGGGGGAGGGGGAGTACTGAGGGGGGGGAGTACTGAGGGGAGAGAATGGGGGGGGGAGTACTGAGGGGAGAGGGGGAGTACTGAGGGGGGAGAATGAGGGGGAGGGGGAGTACTGAGGGGGGGGAGGGGGAGTACTGAGGGGGGGGGAGGGGGAGTACTGAGGGGGGGAGGGGGAGTACTGAGGGGAGAGAATGGGGGGGAGGGGGAGTACTGAGGGGGGGAGGGGGAGGGAGAGGGGGAGTACTGAGGGGAGAGGGGGAGGGAGAGGGGGAGTACTGAGGGGGGAGAATGAGGGGGAGGGGGAGTACTGAGGGGGGGAGAATGAGGGGGAGGGGGAGTACTGAGGGGGGGAGGGGGAGTACTGAGGGGAGAGAATGGGGGGGGAGGGGGAGAGAATGGGGGGGAGGGGGAGTACTGAGGGGGGGAGGGGGAGTACTGAGGGGAGAGAATGGGGGGAGGGGGAGTACTGAGGGGGGGAGGGGGAGGGAGAGGGGGAGTACTGAGGGGAGAGGGGGAGGGAGAGGGGGAGGGGGAGGGGGAGTACTGAGGGGGGAGGGGGAGGGGCGAGCACCGGGGAGGGGGAGTACTGAGGGGGGAGAATGGGGGGGAGGGGGAGTACTGAGGGGGGAGAATGGGGGGGGGGAGTACTGAGGGGAGAGGGGGAGTACTGAGAGGAGGGGGGAGAATGGGGGGGAGGGGGAGTACTGAGGGGGGAGAATGGGGGGGAGGGGGAGTACTGAGGGGGGAGAATGGGGGGGAGGGGGGGGAGAGGGGGAGTACTGAGGGGAGAGAATGGGGGGGAGGGGGAGTACTGAGGGGAGAGAATGGGGGGGAGGGGGAGTACTGAGGGGAGAGAATGGGGGGGAGGGGGGGGGAGAGGGGGAGTACTGAGGGGAGAGGGGGAGTACTGAGGGGAGAGAATGGGGGGGAGGGGGAGTACTGAGGGGGGAGGGGGAGGGGGAGGGGGGAGGGGGAGGGGGAGTACTGAGGGGGGAGGGGGAGGGGGGAGTACTGAGGGGGAGGGGGAGTACTGAGGGGGGAGGGGGAGTACTGAGGGGGGGAGGGGGAGGGGAGTACTGAGGGGGGAGGGGGAGGGGGAGTACTGAGGGGGAGGGGGAGAGTACTGAGGGGGGAGGGGAGTACTGAGGGGGGAGGGGGAGTACTGAGGGGGGAGGGGGAGTACTGAGGGGAGAGGGGGAGGGGGAGTACTGAGGGGGAGGGGGAGTACTGAGGGGAGAGGGGGAGTACTGAGGGGGGAGGGGGAGTACTGAGGGGAGAGAATGGGGGGGAGGGGGAGTACAGAGGGGAGAGGGGGAGGGGGAGTACAGAGGGGAGAGGGGGAGGGGGAGTACAGAGGGGAGAGGGGGAGGGGGAGTACAGAGGGGGGAGGGGGAGTACAGAGGGGAGAGGGGGAGGGGGAGTACAGAGGGGAGAGGGGGAGGGGGAGTACAGAGGGGGGAGGGGGAGTACAGAGGGGGGAGGGGGAGTACAGAGGGGAGAGGGGGAGGGGGAGTACAGAGGGGAGAGGGGGAGGGGGAGTACAGAGGGGAGAGAATGGGGGGGAGGGGGAGTACTGAGGGGAGAGAATGGGGGAGAGGGGGAGTACTGAGGGGGGAGAATGGGGGGGAGGGGGAGTACTGAGGGGGGAGAATGGGGGGAGGGGGAGTACTGAGGGGGGAGAATGGGGGGGAGGGGGAGTACTGAGGGGGGAGAATGGGGGGGAGGGGGAGTACTGAGGGGGGAGAATGGGGGGGAGGGGGAGTACTGAGGGGGGAGAATGGGGGGGAGGGGGAGTACTGAGGGGGGAGAATGGGGGGGGGAGTACTGAGGGGAGAGGGGGAGTACTGAGGGGAGGGGGAGTACTGAGAGGAGGGGGGAGAATGGGGGGGGAGGGGGAGTACTGAGGGGGGAGAATGGGGGGGAGGGGGAGTACTGAGGGGGGAGAATGGGGGGGGGGGGGGGGAGAGGGGGAGTACTGAGGGGAGAGGGGGAGTACTGAGGGGAGAGAATGGGGGGGAGGGGGAGTACTGAGGGGAGAGAATGGGGGGGGGGGGGGGGGGGGAGAGGGGGAGTACTGAGGGGAGAGGGGGAGTACTGAGGGGAGAGAATGGGGGGGAGGGGGAGTACTGAGGGGGGAGGGGGAGGGGGAGTACTGAGGGGGAGGGGGAGTACTGAGGGGGAGGGGGAGTACTGAGGGGGGAGGGGGAGTACTGAGGGGAGAGGGGGAGGGGGAGTACTGAGGGGGGAGGGGGAGTACTGAGGGGAGAGGGGGAGTACTGAGGGGGAGGGGGAGTACTGAGGGGGAGGGGGAGTACTGAGGGGGGAGGGGGAGTACTGAGGGGAGAGGGGGAGGGGGAGTACTGAGGGGGAGGGGGAGTACTGAGGGGGGAGGGGGAGTACTGAGGGGAGAGGGGGAGGGGGAGTACTGAGGGGAGAGAATGGGGGGGAGGGGGAGTATTGAGGGGAGAGAATGGGCGGGAGGGGGAGTACTGAGGGGAGAGAATGGGGGGGGAGGGGGAGTATTGAGGGGAGAGAATGGGGGAGAGGGGGAGTACTGAGGGGAGGGGGAGAATGAGGGGGAGTACTGAGGGGAGAGAATGGGGGGGAGGGGGAGTACTGAGGGGAGAGAATGGGGGGAGGGGGAGTACTGAGGGGAGAGAATGGGGGGGAGGGGGAGTACTGAGGGGAGAGAATGGGGGGGAGGGGGAGTACTGAGGGGAGAGAATGGGGGGGAGGGGGAGTACTGAGGGGAGAGAATGGGGGGGAGGGGGAGTACTGAGGGGAGAGAATGGGGGGGGAGGGGGAGTACTGAGGGGAGAGAATGGGGGGGAGGGGGAGTACTGAGGGGAGAGAATGGGGGGGAGGGGAGTACTGAGGGGAGAGAATGGGGGGGAGGGGGAGTACTGAGGGGAGAGAATGGGGGGGAGGGGGAGTACTGAGGGGAGAGAATGGGGGGAGGGGGAGTACTGAGGGGAGAGAATGGGGGGAGGGGGAGTACTGAGGGGAGAGAATGGGGGGGAGGGGAGTACTGAGGGGAGAGAATGGGGGGGAGGGGGAGTACTGAGGGGAGAGAATGGGGGGGAGGGGGAGTACTGAGGGGAGAGAATGGGGGGGAGGGGGAGTACTGAGGGGAGAGAATGGGGGGGAGGGGGAGTACTGAGGGGGAGGGGGAGTACTGAGGGGAGAGGGGGAGGGGAGAGTACTGAGGGGGAGGGGGAGTACTGAGGGGGGAGGGGGAGTACTGAGGGGGGAGGGGGAGTACTGAGGGGAGAGGGGGAGTACTGAGGGGAGAGGGGGAGGGGGAGTACTGAGGGGGAGGGGGAGTACTGAGGGGGGAGGGGGAGTACTGAGGGGGGAGGGGGAGTACTGAGGGGGGAGGGGGAGTACTGAGGGGAGAGGGGGAGTACTGAGGGGAGAGGGGGAGTACTGAGGGGAGAGGGGGAGTACTGAGGGGAGAGAATGAGGGGGAGGGGGAGTACTGAGGGGACACGGGGAGGGGGAGTACTGAGGGGAGAGAATGAGGGGAGAATGAGGGGGAGGGGGAGTACTGAGGGGAGAGAATGAGGGGGAGGGGGAGTACTGAGGGGACACGGGAGGGGGAGTACTGAGGGGAGAGAATGAGGGGGAGTACTGAGGGGAGAATGAGGGGGAGGGGGAGTACTGAGGGGAGAGAATGAGGGGGAGGGGGAGTACTGAGGGGAGAAAGAGGGGGAGGGGGAGTACTGAGGGGACACGGGGAGGGGGAGTACTGAGGGGAGAGAATGAGGGGGAGGGGGAGTACTGTGGGGAGAGAATGAGGGGGAGGGGGAGTACTGTGGGGAGAGAATGAGGGGGAGTACTGAGGGGAGAGAATGAGGGGGAGGGGGAGTACTGAGGGGAGAGAATGAGGGGGAGTACTGAGGGGAGAATGAGGGGGGCGGGGGTTATATATCCTGGGGAGGGGGGCTGGCTTATATATCCGGGGGGGGGGGGGGGGTCGGTTATATATCCCGGGGGCGGTGGGGTTATATACCCCGGGGAGGGGGGGTTATATACCCCGGGGAGGGGGGGGGGTTATATATCCTGGGGGGGGGGTTATATACCCCGGGGGGGGTTTATATACCCCGGGGGGGCTGGGGGGGGTTATATACCCCGGGGAGGGGGGCGGGGGGGGGTTATATATCGTGGGGGTTATATATCCCAGGGGCGGGGGGGGGTTATATACCCCGGGGAGGGGGGCGGGGGGGTTATATACCCCGGGGGCGGGGGTGGGGTTATATACCCCGGGGGCGGGGGGTTATATACCCCGGGGCGGGCGGTTATATACCCCGGGGGCGGGCTGTTATATACCCCGGGGGCGGGGGGGGGGGTTATATACCCCGGGGGCGTGGGGGGGGGTTATATACCCCGGGGGCGTGGGGGGGGGTTATATACCCCGGGGGCGGGCTGTTATATACCCCGGGGGCGGGCTGTTATATACCCCGGGGGCGGGCTGTTATATACCCCGGGGGGCGGGCTGTTATATACCCCGGGGGCGGGCTGTTATATACCCCGGGGGCGGGCTGTTATATACCCCGGGGGCGGGCTGTTATATACCCCGGGGGCGGGCTGTTATATACCCCGGGGGCGGGCTGTAATCCCCTCTGGCTCTTGGTGTTGCAGGAACAGCAGCAGTATTACTATAAGCAGCACCTGCTGAGTCTCCAGCAGAAATCTAAGAAGCATCTGACGGAGACCCCCGATCCTGCTCAGAGCGCCCCCCCAGTATCTGCAGGACATGCTCCACCCCCACCTAGCCAGGAGCCACCCCCAGTGGATATGGCCCCGCCCCCTGCACAGGATGCCACGGTAACTCTGCCCCCGTGTGTGTGTGGTGACAGGCGGTACTGCAGCGTCCCTGGGCTGTATGGGACGGGCAGGGTGCAGTGCTTACCTCTCTGCTATCTTTCCTCTAGCCGGGCATGAACCTGACGGAGGATCCGGAGCAGGCGCAGAGGCTGAGGACGCTGCAGGAGGCGGCAGCACACTGGCAGCAGCACGAGCAGCATCGGTTGGGCTTCCAGTACCAGGGAATCATCCAGAAGCACAGCGCCTTACAGCAGCTGCTCCAGAGATACCAGCAGCTCCTGGCCGAGCCGCCGCACCTCAACGTGAGTGTCCGTGACCCTCTGCAGGGTACCAACCTCCTGTCATACACTGGCTGCAGACTCTCGCACCCAGCCCCTGTAATCTACTGCAGCCAAGAGGAGTCTGTATACAGGAGCCAGAGCTGCTATATATGACTGCAAGTGTACGCTATATCCAGGCTGCCGCTCTGACCGCATGCTCACTGTATACAGCAACATACATATGTCTATATACAGTCAGAGAGCATACATATATATATATATATATATATATATATATATATATATAGTCACAGAGAGCATATACATATATATATACAGTCACAGAGAGCATATACATATATATACAGTCACAGAGAGCATATACATATATATACAGTCACAGAGAGCATGTACATATATATAGTCACAGAGAGCATATACATATATATACAGTCACAGAGAGCATACATATATATATATATATATAGTCACAGAGCATATACATATATATACAGTCACAGAGAGCATATACATATATATACAGTCACAGAGAGCATATACATATATATATATATACAGTCACAGAGAGCATATACATATATATATATATATACAGTCACAGAGAGCATATACATATATATATATATAGTCAGAGAGCATATACATATATATACAGTCACAGAGAGCATATACATATATATAGTCACAGAGCATATACATATATATACAGTCACAGAGAGCATGTACATATATATATATAGTCACAGAGAGCATATACATATATATACAGTCACAGAGAGCATACATATATATATAGTCACAGAGAGCATATACATATATATATATATATATATATATATAGTCACAGAGAGCATATACATATATATATATATATATATATATATAGTCAGAGAGCATATACATATATATACAGTCACAGAGAGCATATACATATATATACAGTCACAGAGAGCATGTACATATATATATATAGTCACAGAGAGCATATACATATATATACAGTCACAGAGAGCATGTACATATATATAGTCACAGAGAGCATATACATATATATACAGTCACAGAGAGCATACATATATATATATATATATAGTCACAGAGAGCATATACATATATATACAGTCACAGAGAGCATATACATATATATACAGTCACAGAGAGCATGTACATATATATATATAGTCACAGAGAGCATATACATATATATACAGTCACAGAGAGCATACATATATATATATATATATAGTCACAGAGCATATACATATATATACAGTCACAGAGAGCATATACATATATATACAGTCACAGAGAGCATATACATATATATATATATACAGTCACAGAGAGCATATACATATATATATATATATATACAGTCACAGAGAGCATATACATATATATATATATATAGTCAGAGAGCATATACATATATATACAGTCACAGAGAGCATATACATATATATAGTCACAGAGAGCATATACATATATATACAGTCACAGAGAGCATATACATATATATATAGTCACAGAGAGCATATACATATATATACAGTCACAGAGAGCATATACATATATATAGTCACAGAGCATATACATATATATACAGTCACAGAGAGCATGTACATATATATATATAGTCACAGAGAGCATATACATATATATACAGTCACAGAGAGCATACATATATATATAGTCACAGAGAGCATATACATATATATACAGTCACAGAGAGCATATACATATATATATATAGTCAGAGAGCATATACATATATATACAGTCACAGAGAGCATACATATATATATAGTCACAGAGAGCATATACATATATATATAGTCACAGAGAGCATATACATATATATACAGTCACAGAGAGCATATACATATATATATATATAGTCAGAGAGCATATACATATATATACAGTCACAGAGCATATACATATATATACAGTCACAGAGAGCATGTACATATATATATATAGTCACAGAGAGCATATACATATATATACAGTCACAGAGAGCATGTACATATATATACAGTCACAGAGAGCATATACATATATATATATATATACAGTCACAGAGAGCATATACATATATATATATATACAGTCACAGAGAGCATATACATATATATATATATATATATATATACAGTCACAGAGAGCATATACATATATATATATATAGTCAGAGAGCATATACATATATATACAGTCACAGAGAGCATATACATATATATAGTCACAGAGCATATACATATATATACAGTCACAGAGAGCATGTACATATATATATATATAGTCACAGAGAGCATATACATATATATACAGTCACAGAGAGCATGTACATATATATATATAGTCACAGAGAGCATATACATATATATACAGTCACAGAGAGCATATACATATATATACAGTCACAGAGCATATATATATATAGTCACAGAGAGCATGTACATATATATACAGTCACAGAGCATATACATATATATACAGTCACAGAGAGCATATACATATATATACAGTCACAGAGAGCATATACATATATATACAGTCACAGAGAGCATATACATATATATACAGTCACAGAGAGCATATACATATATATATATAGTCACAGAGAGCATATACATATATATACAGTCACAGAGAGCATACATATACATATATATATACAGTCACAGAGAGCATACATATATATAGTCACAGAGCATATATATATACAGTCACAGAGAGCATATACATATATATACAGTCACAGAGAGCATATACATATATATATATATATACAGTCACAGAGAGCATATACATATATATATATATATATATACAGTCACAGAGAGCATATACATATATATATATATACAGTCACAGAGAGCATATACATATATATATATATATATATAGTCAGAGAGCATATACATATATATACAGTCACAGAGAGCATATACATATATATAGTCACAGAGCATATACATATATATACAGTCACAGAGAGCATACATATATATATAGTCACAGAGAGCATATACATATATATACAGTCACAGAGAGCATATACATATATATAGTCACAGAGCATATACATATATATACAGTCACAGAGAGCATGTACATATATATATATAGTCACAGAGAGCATATACATATATATATACAGTCACAGAGAGCATATACATACCGTATTTTTCGCTTTATAAGACGCACTTTTTTTCCTCCCAAAGTGGGAGGAAAATCTAAGTGCGTCTTATAAAGCGAAGACGGCTCCCAAGCAGTGCAGAGCACCGCATGGAAGCCGTCCCGCCCGCCCCCTGTATTGTCGCTCACTATGCATATGCATAGTGAGCGGCTCTGAGCGATCCCCTCCGCCCGCCCAGCCTGCCCCTCCATCGCCGCTCAGCTGAGCTGATCAGAAGCCCGGGAAAGTGCAATGAGCAGCACTTTCCTGGGCTCCTGATCGGCTGTCAGCTGAGCGAGCGGGCGGAGGTGGTCCCGGAACTCACCTGTCCGGCGGCCCCAGCAGCTCCTGTCTCCCGTCGGCCGTGCGCACTTCCGACATCCTCCGGGCACAGGCAGCGGGGTACAGAGACTGCCTGTGTCCTGGATGTGTTCTGCAGCCTCTATCATTCATGATAGAGGTTGCAGGACACTTCCGGCACAGGCAGCGTCTCTGTACCCCGCTGCCTGTGCCCGGAGGATGTCGGAAGTGCGCACGGCCGACGGGAGACAGGAGCTGCTGGGGCCGCCGGACAGGTGAGTTACTGGTTTGTTGTTTTAGGGGGGAAAATGGCTGCTATGGGGGGCACAGGGTACTAAGGGGGTCACTGGCTACTATGGGGGTCACTGGCTACTATGGGGGGATTGGATACTATGGGGGTCACTGTCTACTATGGGGGTCACTGGCTACTATGAGGGGCACTGGCTACTATGAGGGGCACTGGCTACTATGAGGGGATTGGCTACTATGAGGGGCACTGGCTACTATGAGGGGATTGGCTACTATGGGGGGCACTGGCTACTATGTGGGGCACTGGCTACTATGAGGGGCACTGGCTACTATGAGGGGCACTGGCTACTATGAGGGGCACTGGCTACTATGAGGGGCACTGGCTACTATGAGGGGCACTGGCTACTATGAGGGGATTGGCTACTATGAGGGGCACTGGCTACTATGGGGGGATTGGCTACTATGGGGGGCACTGGCTACTATGTGGGGCACTGGCTACTATGGGGGTCACTGTCTACTATGGGGGTCACTGGCTACTATGAGGGGCACTGGCTACTATGTGGGGCACTGGCTACTATGGGGGGATTGGCTACTATGAGGGGATTGGCTACTATGGGGGGATTGGCTACTATGAGGGGATTGGCTACTATGAGGGGCACTGGCTACTATGGGGGGATTGGCTACTATGGGGGGATTGGCTACTATGAGGGGCACTGGCTACTATGGGGGGATTGGCTACTATGGGGGTCACTGGCTACTATGGGGGCACTGGCTACTATGGGGGCACTGGCTACTATGAGGGGCACTGGCTACTATGAGGGGCACTGGCTACTATGAGGGGATTGGCTACTATGGGGGGATTGGCTACTATGAGGGGATTGGCTACTATGGGGGGATTGGCTACTATGGGGGGATTGGCTACTATGAGGGGATTGGCTACTATGAGGGGCACTGGCTACTATGAGGGGCACTCTCTACTATGGGGGGATTGGCTACTATGGGGGGCACTGGCTACTATGGGGGGCACTGGCTACTATGTGGGGCACTTTATGGGGGATTGGCTACTATGTGGGCATTATATGCTATCTCCAAACTGTGACAATGAGCAAAATATTTTTTTTTCTATTTTTCTCCCCTAAAATCAGGGGTGCGTCTTATCAAAAGGTGCGTCCTATAAAGCGAAAAATACGGTATATATATATATATAGTCACAGATAGCATATACATATATATATATATATATAGTCACAGAGCATATATATATATAATATATATATATATATATATATATATATATATATACAGTCACAGAGAGCATACATATATATATATATATATATATATATATATATATAGTCACAGAGAGCATATACATATATATACAGTCACAGAGAGCATATACATATATATATAGTCACAGAGCATATACATATATATACAGTCACAGAGAGCATACATATATATATAGTCACAGAGAGCATACATATATATATTCACAGAGAGCGTACATATATGTACAGTCACAGAGAGCATATACATATATATACAGTCACAGAGAGCATATACATATATATACACAGTCACAGAGAGCATACATATATATGGTCCCCAGACAGTAAGTGTGTATATATATATATATATATATATATATATATATTATATATATATATATATATATATATATATATAATATATATAACTCAAAAATGCGACAGCACTCCGGAAATCCAAAAAATGTGAAAATGTATTAACACTCCATGCAAAAATACAGCGACGTTTCTGACTGCACACCGCAGTCTTTTTCACTACCAGTGCAGGTATAAATATGTGATACAATCAGGTGATCTGACGTGAAAAATAATCAACAGGTGTGCTAAGAGTGACACATTATTATATATATCAAAGATTGTGTAAGTCATCATCCAAACACAATCATCATATATATGAAATTTGTTACTTAGTGTATGGTGTATATGTGCATCAAACAAATATATGTTACATAGTGTATACATGGTGTATATGGGCATCAAACAAATATATGTTATATAGTGTATACATGGTGTATATGTGCATCAAACAAATATATGTTACATAGTGTATACATGGTGTATATGTGCATCAAACAAATATATGTTATATAGTGTATACATGGTGTATATGGGCATCAAACAAATATGTTACATAGTGTATACATGGTGTATATGGGCATCAAACAAATATATGTTACATAGTGTATACATGGTGTATATGGGCATCAAACAAATATATGTTACATAGTGTATACATGGTGTATATGTGCATCAAACAAATATATGTTACATAGTGTATACATGGTGTATATGGGCATCAAACAAATATATGTTACATAGTGTATACATGGTGTATATGGGCATCAAACAAATATATGTTACATAGTGTATACATGGTGTATATGTGCATCAAACAAATATATGTTACATAGTGTATACATGGTGTATATGGGCATCAAACAAATATATGTTACATAGTGTATACATGGTGTATATGGGCATCAAACAAATATATGTTACATAGTGTATACATGGTGTATATGGGCATCAAACAAATATATGTTATATAGTGTATACATGGTGTATATGTGCATCAAACAAATATATGTTACATAGTGTATACATGGTGTATATGGGCATCAAACAAATATGTTACATAGTGTATACATGGTGTATATGGGCATCAAACAATATGTGTTACATAGTGTATACATGGTGTATATGGGCATCAAACAAATATATGTTACATAGTGTATACATGGTGTATATGGGCATCAAACAAATATGTTACATAGTGTATACATGGTGTATATGGGCATCAAACAATATGTTACATAGTGTATACATGGTGTATATGGGCATCAAACAAATATATGTTACATAGTGTATACATGGTGTATATGGGCATCAAACAAATATATGTTACATAGTGTATACATGGTGTATATGGGCATCAAATATATGTTACATAGTGTATACATGGTGTATATGGGCATCAAACAAATATATGTTACATAGTGTATACATGGTGTATATGGGCATCAAACAAATATGTTACATAGTGTATACATGGTGTATATGGGCATCAAACAAATATATGTTATATAGTGTATACATGGTGTATATGTGCATCAAATATATGTTACATAGTGTATACATGGTGTATATGGGCATCAAACAAATATGTTACATAGTGTATACATGGTGTATATGGGCATCAAACAAATATATGTTACATAGTGTATACATGGTGTATATGGGCATCAAACAAATATATGTTACATAGTGTATACATGGTGTATATGGGCATCAAACAAATATATGTTACATAGTGTATACATGGTGTATATGGGCATCAAACAAATATATGTTACATAGTGTATACATGGTGTATATGGGCATCAAACAAATATATGTTACATAGTGTATACATGGTGTATATGTGCATCAAATATATGTTATATAGTGTATACATGGTGTATATGGGCATCAAACAATATGTTACATAGTGAATACATGGTGTATATGGGCATCAAACAAATATGTTACATAGTGTATACATGGTGTATATGGGCATCAAACAAATATGTTACATAGTGTATACATGGTGTATATGGGCATCAAACAAATATGTTACATAGTGTATACATGGTGTATATGGGCATCAAACAAATATATGTTACATAGTGTATACATGGTGTATATGGGCATCAAACAAATATGTTACATAGTGTATACATGGTGTATATGGGCATCAAACAAATATATGTTACATAGTGTATACATGGTGTATATGGGCATCAAACAAATATATGTTACATAGTGTATACATGGTGTATATGTGCATCAAACAAATATATGTTACATAGTGTATACATGGTGTATATGTGCATCAAACAAATATGTTACATAGTGTATACATGGTGTATATGGGCATCAAACAAATATATGTTACATAGTGTATACATGGTGTATATGGGCATCAAACAAATATATGTTATATAGTGTATACATGGTGTATATGGGCATCAAACAAATATATGTTATATAGTGTATACATGGTGTATATGGGCATCAAACAAATATATGTTACATAGTGTATACATGGTGTATATGTGCATCAAACAAATATATGTTACATAGTGTATACATGGTGTATATGGGCATCAAACAAATATATGTTACATAGTGTATACATGGTGTATATGGGCATCAAACAAATATATGTTACATAGTGTATACATGGTGTATATGGGCATCAAACAAATATATGTTATATAGTGTATACATGGGGTATATGTGCATCAAACAAATATATGTTACATAGTGTATACATGGTGTATATGGGCATCAAATATATGTTACATAGTGTATACATGGTGTATATGGGCATCAAACAAATATATGTTACATAGTGTATACATGGTGTATATGGGCATCAAACAAATATATGTTATATAGTGTATACATGGTGTATATGTGCATCAAACAATATGTGTTACATAGTGTATACATGGTGTATATGGGCATCAAACAAATATATGTTACATAGTGTATACATGGTGTATATGGGCATCAAACAAATCTATGTTACATAGTGTATACATGGTGTATATGGGCATCAAATATATGTTACATAGTGTATACATGGTGTATATGTGCATCAAACAAATATGTTACATAGTGTATACATGGTGTATATGGGCATCAAACAAATATATGTTATATAGTGTATACATGGTGTATATGGGCATCAAACAAATATGTTACATAGTGTATACATGGTGTATATGTGCAAACAAATATGTGTTACATAGTGTATACATGGTGTATATGGGCATCAAACAAATATGTTACATAGTGTATACATGGTGTATATGGGCATCAAACAAATATATGTTACATAGTGTATACATGGTGTATATGGCATCAAATATATGTTACATAGTGTATACATGGTGTATATGGGCATCAAACAAATATATGTTACATAGTGTATACATGGTGTATGTGTGCATCAAACAAATATATGTTACATAGTGTATACATGGTGTATATGGGCATCAAACAAATATGTTACATAGTGTATACATGGTGTATATGGGCATCAAATATATGTTACATAGTGTATACATGGTGTATATGGGCATCAAACAAATATATGTTACATAGTGTATACATGGTGTATATGGGCATCAAATATATGTTACATAGTGTATACATGGTGTATATGGGCATCAAACAAATATATGTTACATAGTGTATACATGGTGTATATGTGCATCAAACAAATATATGTTACATAGTGTATACATGGGGTATATGTGCATCAAACAAATATATGTTACATAGTGTATACATGGTGTATATGGGCATCAAACAAATATATGTTACATAGTGTATACATGGGGTATATGTGCATCAAACAAATATATGTTACATAGTGTATACATGGGGTATATGTGCATCAAACAAATATATGTTACATAGTGTATACATGGGGTATATGTGCATCAAACAAATATATGTTACATAGTGTATACATGGTGTATATGGGCATCAAACAAATATATGTTACATAGTGTATACATGGGGTATATGTGCATCAAACAAATATATGTTACATAGTGTATACATGGTGTATATGGGCATCAAATATATGTTACATAGTGTATACATGGTGTATATGGGCATCAAACAAATATATGTTACATAGTGTATACATGGTGTATGTGGGCATCAAATATATGTTACATAGTGTATACATGGTGTATATGTGCATCAAACAAATATATGTTACATAGTGTATACATGGTGTATGTGTGCATCAAACAAATATATGTTACATAGTGTATACATGGTGTATATGGGCATCAAACAAATATGTTACATAGTGTATACATGGTGTATATGGGCATCAAACAAATATATGTTACATAGTGTATACATGGTGTATATGGGCATCAAACAAATATATGTTACATAGTGTATACATGGTGTATATGGGCATCAAACAAATATATGTTACATAGTGTATACATGGTGTATATGGGCATCAAACAAATATATGTTACATAGTGTATACATGGTGTATATGGGCATCAAACAAATATATGTTATATAGTGTATACATGGTGTATATGTGCATCAAACAAATATATGTTACATAGTGTATACATGGTGTATATGGGCATCAAATATATGTTACATAGTGTATACATGGTGTATATGGGCATCAAACAAATATATGTTACATAGTGTATACATGGTGTATATGTGCATCAAACAAATATATGTTACATAGTGTATACATGGTGTATATGGGCATCAAACAAATATATGTTACATAATGTATACATGGTGTATATGGGCATCAAACAAATATATGTTACATAGTGTATACATGGTGTATATGGGCATCAAACAAATATGTTACATAGTGTATACATGGTGTATATGGGCATCAAACAAATGTGTTACATAGTGTATACATGGTGTATATGGGCATCAAACAAATATATGTTATATAGTGTATACATGGGGTATATGTGCATCAAACAAATATATGTTACATAGTGTATACATGGTGTATATGGGCATCAAAAATATGTTACATAGTGTATACATGGTGTATATGGGCATCAAACAAATATATGTTACATAGTGTATACATGGTGTATATGGGCATCAAACAAATATATGTTACATAGTGTATACATGGTGTATATGGGCATCAAACAAATATATGTTATATAGTGTATACATGGTGTATATGTGCATCAAACAATATGTGTTACATAGTGTATACATGGTGTATATGGGCATCAAACAAATATATGTTACATAGTGTATACATGGTGTATATGGGCATCAAACAAATCTATGTTACATAGTGTATACATGGTGTATATGGGCATCAAATATATGTTACATAGTGTATACATGGTGTATATGTGCATCAAACAAATATGTTACATAGTGTATACATGGTGTATATGGGCATCAAACAAATATATGTTATATAGTGTATACATGGTGTATATGGGCATCAAACAAATATGTTACATAGTGTATACATGGTGTATATGTGCAAACAAATATGTGTTACATAGTGTATACATGGTGTATATGGGCATCAAACAAATATGTTACATAGTGTATACATGGTGTATATGGGCATCAAACAAATATATGTTACATAGTGTATACATGGTGTATATGGGCATCAAATATATGTTACATAGTGTATACATGGTGTATATGGGCATCAAACAAATATATGTTACATAGTGTATACATGGTGTATGTGTGCATCAAACAAATATATGTTACATAGTGTATACATGGTGTATATGGGCATCAAACAAATATGTTACATAGTGTATACATGGTGTATATGGGCATCAAACAAATATATGTTACATAGTGTATACATGGTGTATATGGGCATCAAACAAATATATGTTACATAGTGTATACATGGTGTATATGGGCATCAAACAAATATATGTTACATAGTGTATACATGGTGTATATGGGCATCAAACAAATATATGTTACATAGTGTATACATGGTGTATATGGGCATCAAACAAATATATGTTATATAGTGTATACATGGTGTATATGTGCATCAAACAAATATATGTTACATAGTGTATACATGGTGTATATGGGCATCAAACAAATATGTTACATAGTGTATACATGGTGTATATGGGCATCAAATATATGTTACATAGTGTATACATGGTGTATATGGGCATCAAACAAATATGTTACATAGTGTATACATGGTGTATATGGGCATCAAACAAATATATGTTACACCATGTATACACTATGTAACATATTGTTTGATGCCCATATACACCATGTATACACTATGTAACATATATTTGATGCCCATATACACCATGTATACACTATGTAACATATATTTGTTTGATGCCCATATACACCATGTATACACTATGTAACATATTTGTTTGATGCACATATACACCATGCATACACTATGTAACATATATTTGTTTGATGCCCATATACACCATGTATACACTATGTAACATATATTTGTTTGATGCCCATATACACCATGTATACACTATGTAACATATATTTGTTTGATGCCCATATACACCATGTATTCACTATGTAACATATTGTTTGATGCCCATATACACCATGTATACACTATGTAACATATATTTGATGCACATATACACCATGTATACACTATGTAACATATATTTGTTTGATGCCCATATACACCATGTATACACTATGTAACATATATTTGTTTGATGCCCATATACACCATGTATACACTATGTAACATATATTTGTTTGATGCACACATACACCATGTATACACTATGTAACATATATTTGTTTGATGCACATATACACCATGTATACACTATGTAACATATATTTGTTTGATGCCCATATACACCATGTATACACTATGTAACATATTGTTTGATGCCCATATACACCATGTATACACTATGTAACATATTGTTTGATGCCCATATACACCATGTATACACTATGTAACATATATTTGATGCACATATACACCATGTATACACTATGTAACATATATTTGATGCCCATATACACCATGTATACACTATGTAACATATATTTGTTTGATGCCCATATACACCATGTATACACTATGTAACATATATTTGTTTGATGCCCATATACACCATGTATACACTATGTAACATATATTTGTTTGATGCACATATACACCATGTATACACTATGTAACATATATTTGTTTGATGCCCATATACACCATGTATACACTATGTAACATATTGTTTGATGCCCATATACACCATGTATACACTATGTAACATATTGTTTGATGCCCATATACACCATGTATACACTATGTAACATATATTTGATGCACATATACACCATGTATACACTATGTAACATATATTTGTTTGATGCCCATATACACCATGTATACACTATGTAACATATATTTGATGCATGTATACACTATGTAACATATATTTGTTTGATGCACATATACCCCATGTATACACTATGTAACATATATTTGTTTGATGCCCATATACACCATGTATACACTATGTAACATGTATTTGTTTGATGCCCATATACACCATGTATACACTATGTAACATATATTTGTTTGATGCCCATATACACCATGTATACACTATGTAACATATTGTTTGATGCCCATATACACCATGTATACACTATGTAACACATTTGTTTGATGCACATATACACCATGTATACACTATGTAACACATATTTGTTTGATGCACATATACCCCATGTATACACTATATAACATAGATTTGTTTGATGCACATATACACCATGTATACACTATGTAACATATATTTGTTTGCACATATACACCATGTATACACTATGTAACATATTTGTTTGATGCCCATATACACCATGTATACACTATGTAACATATATTTGTTTGATGCCCATATACACCATGTATACACTATGTAACATATATTTGATGCCCATATACACCATGTATACACTATGTAACATATATTTGTTTGATGCCCATATACACCATGTATACACTATGTAACATATATTTGTTTGATGCCCATATACACCATGTATACACTATGTAACATATATTTGTTTGATGCCCATATACACCATGTATACACTATGTAACATATATTTGATGCCCATATACACCATGTATACACTATGTAAGATATATTTGTTTGATGCCCATATACACCATGTATACACTATGTAACATATATTTGTTTGATGCCCATATACACCATGTATACACTATGTAACATATATTTGTTTGATGCACATATACACCATGTATACACTATGTAACATATTTGTCTGATGCCCATATACACCATGTATACACTATGTAACATATATTTGATGCACATATACCCCATGTATACACTATGTAACATATATTTGTTTGATGCCCATATACACCATGTATACACTATGTAACATGTATTTGTTTGATGCCCATATACACCATGTATACACTATATAACATATATTTGTTTGATGCCCATATACACCATGTATACACTATGTAACATATTTGTTTGATGCACATATACACCATGTATACACTATGTAACATATATTTGTTTGATGCACATATACACCATGTATACACTATGTAACATATATTTGTTTGATGCACATATACACCATGTATACACTATGTAACATATATTTGTTTGATGCCCATATACACCATGTATACACTATGTAACATATATTTGTTTGATGCACATATACACCATGTATACACTATGTAACATATATTTGTTTGATGCACATATACACCATGTATACACTATGTAACATATTTGTTTGATGCACATATACACCATGTATACACTATGTAACATATATTTGTTTGATGCACATATACACCATGTATACACTATGTAACATATATTTGTTTGATGCACATATACACCATGTATACACTATGTAACATATATTTGTTTGATGCACATATACACCATGTATACACTATGTAACATATTTGTTTGATGCACATATACACCATGTATACACTATGTAACATATATTTGTTTGATGCACATATACACCATACACTAAGTAACAAATTTCATATATATGATGATTGTGTTTGGATGATGACTTACACAATCTTTGATATATATAATAATGTGTCACTCTTAGCACACCTGTTGATTATTTTTCACGTCAGATCACCTGATTGTATCACGTATTTATACCTGCACTGGTAGTGAAAAAGACTGCGGTGTGCAGTCAGAAACGTCGCTGTATTTTTGCATGGAGTGTTAATACATTTTCACATTTTTTGGATTTCCGGAGTGCTGTCGCATTTTTCAGTTTATATTGGAGTACACCTGGATCGGGGTACGCGGTGTGCACCCACTCTGGGATTATTTACTACGAGTGCTGCGGATATTGTGCATATACAGGGCTCCAGACTAAAAAATTTACCTGGGAGCCATTGGCTCCTAACCTGAAAAATTTAGGCGCCAAATAGAATATTTGGTCGCCAACATTTTAAAACATGTAAAATTAATGTTATGTTACATGGGACTTACTGTGTGCAGAGGCCGCGAGCTGCCATCTTACCGGCAATGATTATATATATATATAGCCCCCAGCAGCCGATGACATATAGCCCCTGTGGCAATGTATATGGGAAGTGGTACTGTGCATTGTATACATACACACACACTGAGGGAAGTGGTACTGTGCAGTGTATATACATACAGACACTGAGGGAAGTGGTACTGTGCAGTGTATATACATACAGACACTGAGGGAAGTGGTACTGTGCAGTGTATATACATACAGACACTGAGGGAAGTGGTACTGTGCAGTGTATATACATACAGACACTGAGGGAAGTGGTACTGTGCAGTGTATACATACAGACACTGAGGGAAGTGGTACTGTGCATTGTATACATACACACACACTGAGGGAAGTGGTACTGTGCAGTGTATATACATACAGACACTGAGGGAAGTGGTACTGTGCAGTGTATATACATACAGACACTGAGGGAAGTGGTACTGTGCAGTGTATATACATACAGACACTGAGGGAAGTGGTACT
>NC_091466.1:82514176-82621676 GCF_027789765.1 Dendropsophus ebraccatus | reverse complement strand
GCACTGCGCATGTGCGGCGGCGTCCGGCATCAGTACGTAAGCGCGCCGACGTTGGGCACGGCGCGCTCCCGAGTGACGCCACAGCCACTCTGCCATTTGAATCACGCCCAGAGGGGCGTGATTACAGTGGAAGAACGCCCAGGGGACCGTGACTACCTGCTAGCCGAACACCGCCCAGGTGACTACCTCAGGTAATTAGCATACAGGGCGCCAGTTTTATAAAGTTACTTTGCGGCTTGCACGGGGGAGGCACGGAGGCTATGGAAACACGTGTGGCAAGTGTGCTGTGTGCTCTAACAGCACATTTCAAAAGCTCTATATGCTTTTTTCCAGTGATTGGTTCCCTTTAAACGATTCACTTGTCGAGCAATTCCTCCTAGCCCTAAGGTACTGCCCTTTGGGGATACCTTTTTTGAGGGCTAGTGGGTGATGGCTGTCCCAACAAAGGAGACTATTGCCTGCCGTTGGTTTTCTATATACACTGGTTTGAATGAAGCCATCTCTACCCCTTTCCAAAAGCACATCAAGGAAACCCTTTAGTTTGTTTTGTTTGGATTGGGATCTATAGAGTGACACTAAGTTTTTTTGTTTTTTCCCGTGCACTTATTTTAGGGTAGGGACCGTCATCGTGGTTGGGGCCACCCTATTAAGGAGGTGATCACCCCAAAAGGCAGGGATAACTTACTCACATCTAGTGCAGAATGCACCTTTCCCTCCCCCATTTACAACTTTCATAGGTCCCAGTACTCATCACCCACCTATCTGTTACGGGATTTTATTGTCACAGTTTTTGTCACATTAGTTATAAGAATTATTGTTAGTGCTACAATTTTAATGAGTAAATGTTATATTTTAGCCTTATATAGTCATTACTACTCCGAATATATGGTTAATTATTCTTGACTATAGGGTTGCCCTATATTTTTTTGGTCAGCAGTAGACCTTCATCTTGTATCTGAAGGTTTGAACAGCAGTGGGGATGGTAGATCTTGTAGACTATAAGATTGCATTATGGCGTTTCTTATCCAACGAGCTAACACGCTCTTTGACACTTTTTCCCTTGTTTTTCCCCTGGAACTGAACGAAAAGCGACTGATCTTTCCTCCATGGTTCATATATTTAAGGTAGTGTAAGGGTACTATTACACCAAGCAATTTTCCGACGACTAACGATTAACGATCTTAAACGACCGCTAAAGCAAACGACCCGAAATCGTTCACCCAAGTACACGAAACGATGATCGTTATTTATGATCGTTCTTGCGGTCGTTTAGTCGTCGATATTGCGTACATTTCAGCTGTGAATTCTTATTCCACCGAACGATGTGCGAACGATGAGCGAACGATCAAACGATAAAAATAGGTCCGGATCCTATTAAACGATCAACGATTTCTTGTTGGTCGTTTAATCGTTGCCTGCTATTACACGAAATGATTATCGTTCAAATCCGAACGATTTAACGATTTTTCGAACGATAATCGTTCCGTGTAATACCACCCTAAGACTGCTCTTCTTACATCAAGGGAATGGAACTTGTGTTCCAGGTCAGTTCTTGGTGAAGAACAAAAGGAGGGAAGAACTACGTCTTGAGATCTGTGAAAAGACGTTACTACCTTAGGTAAGAAATTTGGATCTGTTTTTATGTCAATTCTGTCTTCTTGGATCAGGCAGTAGGGTTCTCTAATAGTAAATGCCTGCATCTCCCCTACTCTTCTTGCTGACACAATTGCTACAAGAAAAGCGACTTTGTATGACAGAAATTTTAAGTCACATTCTGGTAATGGCTCGAAGGGACGTTGAGTCAGACCTTCAAGTACAATGTTTAGATCCCAGGGGTGAATTAAATTTTTAATAGGAGGATTCTGTCTGACTGCACTCCTCAAAAATCTTTTCACCCATCTGTTGTCAGCAATGTTGGAATCATAGATTGCTGATAAGGCAGAAATCTGCACCTTGAGGGTGGCTGGTTTTAAGCCTTTGTTTAGGCCTGCCTGAAGAAAATCCAGAATAAGCGGGATGTTGGGATCAGCAGGAAAGGCCGGCTTAGTCGGGCACCAGGCATTAAAGACTTTCCAAATTTTCAAATAGATTTTTGAGGTCACTGGTTTCCTGCTGTTCTGGATGGTACAAATTACTGTATCTGAAAGCCCCTTGCTTCTAAGCATCTCCCGTTCAGGATCCATGCTGAAAGTTTTAGATTTGCAAGTCCTGGATGGAGAAGTGGACCCTGATGTAGAAGGTCCGGGTCTGACCGCAGAAGCAAAGGAGGTTCCAGGGCCATCTTCTTCAGCATCCCAAACCAGGTTCTTTTGGGCCAGAATGGGACAATTAATATTACTGTCACCTCTTCCTTTAAGATCTTTTGTAATACCTTGGGTATTAGAGGAATAGGTGGGAATCCGTAGGCCAGGCTGAAGGTCCAGGGGTGAGCTAAAGCATCTATTCCTAACGGGTTTCCAATTGGTTGAAGGGAGAAAAAGTTTCTTGTCTTCTTGTTCCTGTGGTTGGCAAAGAGGTCTACCTGTGGTGGGCCCCATTTCCCCGTAATCATCTTGAAGACCGAATCCTTCAGGTTCCATTCCCCCGGCAATAGAACATGCCTGCTTAAGTAATCTGCCTGGGAATTTTCTATTCCCCGGAGATGAGTGGCTGTAACCGAGAGAAGGTTCTTTTCTGCCCAGTGAAATATCTTGTCCGAGATATATCGGAGGGAGTTTTGTTTTGTGCTCCCCTGGTGTCTCAGGTGCGCAACCACTGTTATATTGTCTGTGAGGACATGAAGATGAGATCTCTGCAAGGTATCCTTGGCTTGTTGTAAAGACATCCATACCGCAAGGAGTTCCCTGTAGTTGGATGATCTTCCGGCTGTTTCCAGAGACCAAGTGCCCTGGTATAGAAAAGAGTCCACCTTCGCACCCCAACCTGACATGCTTGTGTCTGTGGTAAGAATCTTCTTTGGAACTGGGTTCCAATGAACTCCCTTCCTCAGATTTGCCGGGTCTAACCACCAGCTTAGAGACTGACGGACTGATAACGGAATTTCCATTATCCTGTCTAGTCCCCACTTCTGTTTGTTCCAAGATGAGAGAATTTGGAACTGCAGAGCTCTGGAGTGTGCCTGGCTCCATGGTACTGCTGGAATGCATGCGGTCATTGATCCCAGAACTGACATGGCTTCCCTGATACGACATGCTTTCTTCCTGCGAAACAATTTTATCTTTTCCATGAGAGCTTCCTCTTTCTCTGATGGAAGGAAAGACATTTGTTGAGAGTTGAGAAGAATCCCCAGGAAGATTTTTTCTGTACCTGGGTTGAGGTCTTATTTTTTGTCGTTCAGGAACCATCCCAGCGAGAGAAGGAGGTTCCTGGTAAGTGATAGATCCTCTAGAACAGGGGCGGGGAACCTCCGGCCCGCGGGCCGCATCCGGCCCCTGACACCTCCGGATGCGGCCCGCGGCATCCCTGTGACATGCGCTGCTCTGGAGGAGAAGGAGCCGGCATTCACAGCTTCCTCCTGTGTGTGTGACAGTTACCAGACACAGGAGGACGCTGTGTATGCCGGCTCCTTCTCCTCCAGAGCGGCACACGTCTTCTGCGGTTTGCGGCTCTCCTGTCATGTGCGCCGCGGTGGTGAGGCAGGAGCCGGCATACACAGCATCTTCCTGTGTCTGTGCCGGCTCCTTCCCCAACAGAGCGGCGCACGTCTTGTGACTCCTGCGGGCCGCGCGCAATGACGTCATTTCACCGCGCGCCGCCTGCAGGAGAAGACCGACACAGAAGAGAGGAGGGAGAAGAGGACCTGGATAGCGTGGGAGCGGAGGAAAGGTGAGTGGGATGTTTATTTTTTTTTTTTATTTGGGGCAGGCACTGGGGATTAACTAGGCCACCAGGGACATGACTGGGGGGGATGGGGGGTTAAGAAGGCCACCAGGGACCTGACTGGGGGGTTAAGAAGGCCACCAGGGACCTGACTGGGGGGTTAACTAGGCCACCAGGGACATGACTGGGGGGTTAACTAGGCCACCAGGGACATGACTGAGGGGGTTAACTAGGCCACCAGGGACCTGACTGGGAGGTTAAGAAGGCCACCAGGGACCTGACTGGGGGGTTAAGAAGGCCACCGGGGACCTGACTGGGGGGTTAAGAAGGCCACCAGGGACCTGACTGGGAGGTTAAGAAGGCCACCAGGGACCTGACTGGGAGGTTAAGAAGGCCACCAGGGACCTGACTGGGGGGTAAACTAGGCCACCAGGGACATGACTGAGGGGGTTAAGAAGGCCACCAGGGACATGACTGAGGGGGTTAAGAAGGCCACCAGGGACATGACTGGGGGGTTAACTAGGCCACCAGGGACATGACTGAGGGGGTTAAGAAGGCCACCAGGGACATGCCTGATGGGGGTTAACTAGGCCACCAGGGACATGACTGGGGGGTTAACTAGGCTACCAGGGACATGACTGGGGGGTTAACTAGGCCACCAGGGACATGACTGGGGGGTTAACTAGGCCACCAGGGACATGACTGAGGGGGTTAAGAAGGCCACCAGGGACATGACTGAGGGGGTTAAGAAGGCCACCAGGGACATGACTGAGGGGCTTAACTAGGCTACCAGGGACATGACTGGGGGGTTAACTATGCTACCAGAGACATGACGGGGGGCATACTAGGCTACCAGGGACATGACTGGAGGGTTATCTAGGCTACCAGGGACATGACTGAGGGGCTAAACTAGGCTACCACGGACATCACAGAGGGGCTTAACTAGGCTACCAGGGACATGACTGGGGGTATTAACTAGGCTAGCAGGGACATAACTGGGAGGATTAACTAGGCCTATCAGAGGCATCATTGGGTGTGGGGGGGGGGAATTAGGCTACCAGGGACATGACTGGGGGGTTAACTCAGGCTACAGGGTATCACTAAGGATTCACATCAGGTACAAGGGGCATCACAGAGGGTTAACTACAATAGCAGGGGCATTAGGGGAACAATACTTTGCCTTGCCCCGGGTGCTGCAAACCCACGCTACCCTGCTGCGCACGGTATGCGGCCCTCGAATGATTTTATAAATGCCCGACCGGCCCTCGACATGGAAAAGGTTCCCCACCTCTGCTCTAGAAGCTTCCAGGAAAAGTTTGCTACTAGAAGAAGATCGTCTAAGTAGGCAATCACGTTGATACCCTGCAGATGTAGATAGGAAGTGACCTCGCTCATGATGCAGGTGAATATGCGTGGAGCTGACGAGATCCCGAAGGGAAGGGCGCAGAACTGATAATGTTGTACCTTCCCGTCCATCTTGATGGCAAACCTTAGGTATTTTTGGGAGGATGGGTGAATCGGTACATGGTAATACGCGTCTTAAGTCGATTGACGCCATCATGGCGCCTGTTGGAATTAGAGGAGTTGTACTTTTATTGACTCCATCTTGAACCTCCTGTATCTCACATATTTGTTTACAGGTTTTAGGTTGATGATGAGTCTGTAGGTCCCATTGGGCTTGGGAACTAAGAAAAGATTCAAGTAGTGTCCCCTCCCGAGTTGCTTCACTGGGACCGGGATCACTACTTTGGAGCTTATCAAGTTCCTGACACTTTTAGTAAGTTCCAACTGAAGGCATAGAGAGGATTGTTGGCAGATTCTGAACTTTTCGGGAGGAGATTGGATAAATTCTATCTTGTATCCTTCTCGAATTACATCTAGAATCCATTGATTCTTTGTGACCTCTGTCCAAGACTCCCAAAACTTGGACAGTCTCCCCCCGACTGGAGCTATGTCATTGTTTGTCTTTTCCATCACGGGGCTTGAAAAAAAATATTCGAATTCTTGCCCCCTTTGGAATAGCTCCAACGACCTCTTTTAGATTTCCCTTTATATTTGTCCTGATATTTAAGACGTTGAGTCTGCTCCTGTTTCTTTTGGGTTTTCTCCTCTGGGAGAGCCTTTTCCTTGTCGGATGATTTTTCTAGAAGCTTGTCTAAGGCTGACCCAAAAACATATTTGCCCTCAAAGGGTAGGCCACAAAGTTTGGATTTGGAGATATTATCTCCCGTCCAATCTTTCAGCCATATGGCCCGTCGGGCCGAGTTAATTAGGGCTCCATCCTTGGCAGCAACACGTATAGCTTCAGCTGAGGCGTCTGCTAAGAAGCCAATGGCGTCTTTTAGGAGAGGAAGAGAGTCAATTATTTTATCCCTTGAAGTATTGCTCCTCAGATGTTCCTCTAATTGATTGACCCAGACATGCGATGCTCTGGCTACACAAGTAGCAGCTATATTGTTTTTAATTGAAAAAGTCACCGTCTCCCAGGACTTTTTCAATAAACTCTCAGCTTTTCGATCCATCGGATCGCGGAGTTGCGTGGAGTCTTCAAATGAAATAATAGTCTTTTTAGAGACTTTCGCCACCTGGGCGTCCACCAGAGGGACCTCCCATTCCTCAGTTTCCTCAGGATCGAAGGGAAGACGTCGCCTGATATCTGAGGGAACTGACATCCTCTTCTTGGGTTTTTTCCATTCATCTGAAATTAGTTCCTTTATGGTTTTATGGATAGGAAACCCCAATCTCTTTTTTGCCTTAAGACCTGCGAATAACTGGTCTGCGGCCGAGATCTCCTCCTCCTTTTCCTCAATACTTAATGCAGCTCTGACTGCTTTTAATAAAGGGGAAATTCGTTCAGAAGGAAAGAAATACTTCTTCCTTGTTACCTAGGTTCTGGCCCGATTCAACCTCAGATATTGAGGAGGAAGATGGAGACCTGTGTCTTTTAGATATAATGGAGGACACTGAGGATCCCGAACATCCTGGAACCACCATTGCAGGAGTAATTTCAACCGGGGGAGCAGGAGGATCAACCCGCAGAGGAGGGAGAGGATTGATAACTGGTTCTGGAGCAGGAGCTGTAGCCACAGGCTGAGCGACTGGATTAGAACCTTTAATTTCATCTTTGATCATTTGCCTTATATCAGACAGAAAAGATGATCTATCCTCTTTTATGAATTCATTTATGCAGGACGTGCAAATGTTCAGTTTAAATGATGATGGTAATCTAGTATTGCAATTAATGCATCCCCTTGCAGGTGGGAGAGGAGTTCTGGATTTCTCCTTCTCTTTCTGAGTGGCTTCTTTCTCCTAGGCATGAACACAGTACTTTAGAATCATGGCAGGAGAATGAGGAAGCCCCACACCTAGTGAAACCAGCAGGTGGGTACCCAGAGAGAGAGAGGGTTGACATAGGTGGAAAAACACAATTGCACCACAACCCCCCAGTGTAGCATAGAATGGCACACTTACCGCCGCTAGCGGGTGCGAAGGCATGTCTGCAGATGATGCCGCTGAGTCCATCTTGAAAGCAGACCTCAGGACGGGCGACCCGCAGAGAGGAACTGAAGAACGCGGCCCCGCAATCCCCGCACGTCCCGTCACCGGAGAATGGAGCGCGAGCGGGCCTCCCCGTACCCCCCGCCAGCTGCCTCCAGGGAAGGAAGGGGATGAACCCGATCGATCCCTCTGGTAAGGGGGAAGTTTTTGCTTCGAGGGGATCTCTTCACCTTCCGACAGATCCCCCACACCTCTCGTGCCTGCCCTTCAGGGACAGGAAAAGCACTGGTGTCTGGGGGAAGGGGAGGGGCTTTTAACCTCTCGCTGTGTGCTTTTCCTGTCCCTAGGGCAAGAGGTAACTCCTGTGGTGCAGTCGTGAAGGTGAGGAGAGAAAAAAGTATTTAGTCAGTCACCAATAGTGCAAGTTCTCCCACTTAAAAAGATGAGAGAGGCGTCTGTAATTTACATCATAGGTAGACCTCAACTATGGGAGACAAAATGAGAAAACAAATCCCGAAAATCAAATTATGGTGGAAAATAAGTATTTGGTCTGTGATGGTTTGGGGTGCAGATGGTTACATCATTTTTTGTTATGGACTTATTATTACTAATTTTAGGAGAATCTTGTGCTCCCCACCATGTTGTGTATTCCCTGTCCTGTCTGGAGCTCTGATAACTACAGGGAATAGAATTAGCTCATTGACCATCTGCAGGGTAGAGGTGTCCATATCTCCTGATGGACCCCCGCTGACATTTCCTGCCTGTCCATTCATGACCTCTCTGCTCTCCAAATGCTGGAGATCACCCCCTGTGGTGTCCTGATTGCTGAGGCTCCAGTCCCAGATCTGGGGGGCCTGGAAACCAGCGAAGATGTCTGCCAATTCGTGGATATAAGGAAGGAAGCTGAGGGACCAGTGTGGTAGATCCTTTGTGGGAGGCTGATGCTAAGGCCAGCTCCCCAAAGAGAAGACGCATCAAGAGCTGTCATATTGACCCAGAGGAGAAGGACTGGGACATCGGTCGGTTGGGATATTTGCTGTTGCTGGACATTTCCTGTGTTCTTGGACGTTTTGCATCCTCTGTGTGGTGGAGTTTTGTATGGACCTTTCTGCTGGTATCGAATAAAGGTTCCTGGGGCTGTTCATCCATAGCTCACTCTGTTGATTGTTTGATACTGGAGAAGAACCCCGTGACAGGTCAGTAACAAACAATCAAGATTTCTGGCTCTCACGGAACTGTAACTTCTTCTTTAATGCTGCATTTACACGGGACGATAATTGGCCCGATCGCACGATTAACGATGTCAGTGTAACGTTTTTTTTAATCTAATGATCAGTGTTTAGACGGTACGATATATCGTACGGAAAAATTGTTTTGTGATCATTTTAAGATCGCCCACCCGCCCGGAGCCCAGCCCCCTGCTCATCCGCAGCCCGGCCCCACGGTGATCCACAGCCCCCTGCGTCGGCTAGATCGCCGCCCCCGCCGGACGATCGCCACCCCCGCCGCCCCGATCGCCACCCCCGCCGCCGCTCTGATCGCCACCCCAGCTGTCGTTCCGAGCATACCTTACCTGCTCGGCGTAGCAGGTGTTCGAAAATTCCGACTCCCCTCTTCAGTGCATTGATTGGCTGAAGAGGAGCCGTTTGAAATTCCCGGCTCCCCTCTTCAGCCAATCAATGCACGGCAGCACTGATTTGCTGAAGAGGAGCTGTTTGAAATTCCCGGCCCTCCTCTTCAGCCAATCAGTGCTCCTGTGCACCGCGGGGGCGATCAGAGCGGCAGCGGGGGGGGGGGGGGGGGGAGGGGGGGTTTGGGCGATCGGAGCGGCGGGGGGGGCTGTGGCGATCGAGCCGGCGCAGGGGGCTGCGGATGAGTGGGGGGCAAGGCTGCGGATGAGCAGGGGGCCGGGCTGAAGGCGGGGGGCCCGCCTGCAGGCGGACGGACTTTCGCGACGACTGTTTACACGGAACGATCTGCGAATTTTTTGCGAACAACAATTTTAGAACATGTTGTAAGATCAAAATGAAAGATTTTCATTCGTCGTTTGATCGTTCGCTGCGTTTACACGTACGATTATCGTTAGAATTCGATCGTTATCGTGCAAATTCGTATGATTATCGTTCTGTGTAAACGCATTAGAGTTTGCGAGAATTAGAGTCTCCTCTTTCCTCCACTCATTACCTGTAGTAATGGCACCTGATTAAACTTGTTATCAGTATAAAAAGACACCTGTGCACACCCTCAAACAGTCAGACTCCAAACTCCACTATGGTGAAGACCAAAGAGCTGTCAAATGACACCAGAAACAAAATTGTAGCCCTGCACCAGGCTGGGAAGACTGAATCTCCAATAGGCAACCAGCTTGGAGTGAAGAAATCAACTGTGGGAGCAATAATTAGAAAATGGAAGACATACAAGACCACCAATAATCTCCCTCAATCTGGGGCACCACGCAAAATCTCACCCCGTGGGGTCAAAATGATCACACGAACGGTGAGCAAAAATCCCAGAACCCCGCGGGGGGACCTAGTGAATGAACTGCAGAGAGCTGGGACCAATGTAACAAAGCCTACCATCAGTAAGACACTACGCCAGAGCCAGGTACTCAGATCCTGCAGTGCCAGATGGGTCCCACTGCTTAAGCCAGTACATGTCCGGGCCCGTCTGAAGTTTGCTAGAGAGCATTTGGATGATCAGGAAGAGTATTGGGAGAATGTCCTATGGTCTGATGAAACCAAAGTGGAACTGTTTGGTAGAAACACAACTTGTCGTGTTTGGAGGAAAAAGAATACTGAGTTGCATCCATCAAACACCATAGCTACTGTAAAGCATGGGGGGGGGGGGGGGGGGAAACATCAGGCTTTAGGGCTGTTTCTCTGCAAAGGGGCTAGGACGACTGATCCGGGTACATGAAAGAATGAATGGGGCCATGTATCGGGAGATACTGAGTGCAAACCTCCTTCCATCAGCAAGGGCATTGAAGATAAAACGTGGCTGGGTCTTTAAACATGACAATGATCCAAAGCGCACCGCCAGGGCAACCAAGGAGCGGCTTGGTAAGAAGCATTTCAAGGTCCTGGAGTGGCCGAGCCAGTCTCCAGATCTCAACCTTATAGAAAACCTTTGGAGAGAGGTGAAAGTCCGTGTTGCCAAGCGACAGCCCCAAAACATCACTGCTCTAGAGGAGATCTGCATGGAGGAATGGGCCAACAGACCAACAACAGTGTGTGCCAACCTTGTGAGAACTTACAGGAAACGTCTGACCTCTGTCATTGCCAACAAAGGAGATAGAACAAAGGATTGAGTTGAAATTTTGTTACTGACCAAATACTTATTTTCCACCATAATTTGCAAATAAATTCTTACAAAATCAGACAATATGATTTTCTGGATTTGTTTTCTCATTTTGTCTCCCATAGTTGAGGTCTAATATGGGGTCAATTACAGACGCCTCTCATCTTTTTAAGAGGGAGAACTTGCACTATTGGTTACTGACTAAATACTTTTTATCCCCACTGTAGTAACAGTCTGTCACACTCTGTATACAGTCACCAGGTATAGTAACAGTCTGTCACACTCTGTATACAGTCACCAGGTATAGTAACAGTCTGTCACACTCTGTATACAGTCACCAGGTATAGTAACAGTCTGTCACACTCTGTATACAGTCACCAGGTATAGTAACAGTCTGTCACACTCTGTATACAGTCACCAGGTATAGTAACAGTCTGTCACACTCTGTATACAGTCACCAGGTATAGTAACAGTCTGTCACACTCTGTATACAGTCACCAGGTATAGTACAGTTTCTGTCACACTCTGTATACAGTCACCAGGTATAGTAACAGTCTGTCACACTCTGTATACAGTCACCAGGTATAGTAACAGTCTGTCACACTCTGTATACAGTCACCAGGTATAGTAACAGTCTGTCACACTCTGTATACAGTCACCAGGTATAGTAACAGTCTGTCACACTCTGTATACAGTCACCAGGTATAGTAACAGTCTGTCACACTCTGTATACAGTCACCAGGTATAGTACAGTTTCTGTCACACTCTGTATACAGTCACCAGGTATAGTAACAGTCTGTCACACTCTGTATACAGTCACCAGGTATAGTAACAGTCTGTCACACTCTGTATACAGTCACCAGGTATAGTAACAGTCTGTCACACTCTGTATACAGTCACCAGGTATAGTAACAGTCTGTCACACTCTGTATACAGTCACCAGGTATAGTAACAGTCTGTCACACTCTGTATAGTCACCAGGTATAGTAACAGTCTGTCACACTCTGTATACAGTCACCAGGTATAGTAACAGTCTGTCACACTCTGTATACAGTCACCAGGTATAGTAACAGTCTGTCACACTCTGTATACAGTCACCAGGTATAGTAACAGTCTGTCACACTCTGTATACAGTCACCAGGTATAGTAACAGTCTGTCACACTCTGTATACAGTCACCAGGTATAGTAACAGTCTGTCACACTCTGTATACAGTCACCAGGTATAGTACAGTTTCTGTCACACTCTGTATACAGTCACCAGGTATAGTAACAGTCTGTCACACTCTGTATACAGTCACCAGGTATAGTAACAGTCTGTCACACTCTGTATACAGTCACCAGGTATAGTAACAGTCTGTCACACTCTGTATACAGTCACCAGGTATAGTAACAGTCTGTCACACTCTGTATACAGTCACCAGGTATAGTAACAGTCTGTCACACTCTGTATACAGTCACCAGGTATAGTACAGTTTCTGTCACACTCTGTATACAGTCACCAGGTATAGTAACAGTCTGTCACACTCTGTATACAGTCACCAGGTATAGTAACAGTCTGTCACACTCTGTATACAGTCACCAGGTATAGTAACAGTCTGTCACACTCTGTATACAGTCACCAGGTATAGTAACAGTCTGTCACACTCTGTATACAGTCACCAGGTATAGTACAGTTTCTGTCACACTCTGTATACAGTCACCAGGTATAGTAACAGTCTGTCACACTCTGTATACAGTCACCAGGTATAGTACAGTTTCTGTCACACTCGGGGAGTCTGTCTGTCTGTCTCTCTCTTTATCTCACTGACAAACATTTAGGGCTGGCGTTGGTTACCATGGAAAGAGGCGGGAAAGCTGCCAACCAATCAGCGGGCTGTTACTAGGCGCGAAGGCAACTGCCCATAGTTTCCATAGAAACAAAGAAATATTTAGTCAGACAAGCCATAACTATGGGCAGAGCACTGACGTCACAGAGCGTCTCTGTGGGAACAGGCTGGGTTCTCGTCACAAGTACACGAGAGATCACGTGATTCCCCTCCCACAAGTCGTGATGTCATGGTGATGGGCGGTCCTTCCTTCCAGACCACCAGCACGAGACATCTTTAGTGACTTTTGACTCCAACAGCCGAGGTCACGTGTCCGGGATTAGATACAGCACCTAGTATCACACTGCCCGGGATTAGATACAGCACCTAGTATCACACTGCCCGGGATTAGATACAGCACCTAGTATCACACTGCCCGGGATTAGATACAGCACCAAGTATCACACTGCCCGGGATTAGATACAGCACCAAGTATGCCTCTGCATATACAGAGATCTCCTCTGTATATAACACAGGGTATAGATCTCCTCTGTATATAACACAGGGTATAGATCTCCTCTGTATATAACACGGGGTATAGATCTCCTCTGTATATAACACAGGGTATAGATCTCTGTATATAACACAGGGTATAGATCTCCTCTGTATATAACACAGGGTATAGATCTCCTCTGTATATAACACAGGGTATAGATCTCCTCTGTATATAACACAGGGTATAGATCTCCTCTGTATATAACACAGGGTATAGATCTCCTCTGTATATAACACAGGGTATAGATCTCCTCTGTATATAACACAGGGTATAGATCTCCTCTGTATATAACACAGGGTATAGATCTCTGTATATAACACAGGGTATAGATCTCCTCTGTATATAACACAGGGTATAGATCTCTGTATATAACACAGGGTATAGATCTCCTCTGTATATAACACAGGGTATAGATCTCCTCTGTATATAACACAGGGTATAGATCTCTGTATATAACACAGGGTATAGATCTCCTCTGTATATAACACAGGGTATAGATCTCCTCTGTATATAACACAGGGTATAGATCTCTGTATATAACACAGGGTATAGATCTCTGTATATAACACAGGGTATAGATCTCCTCTGTATATAACACAGGGTATAGATCTCCTCTTTATATAACACAGGGTATAGATCTCCTCTGTATATAACACAGGGTATAGATCTCCTCTGTATATAACACAGGGTATAGATCTCCTCTGTATATAACACAGGGTATAGATCTCTGTATATAGCACAGGGTATAGATCTCTGTATATAACACAGGGTATAGATCTCCTCTGTATATAACACAGGGTATAGATCTCCTCTGTATATAACACAGGGTATAGATCTCCTCTGTATATAACACAGGGTATAGATCTCCTCTGTATATAACACAGGGTATAGATCTCCTCTGTATATAACACAGGGTATAGATCTCTGTATATAGCACAGGGTATAGATCTCTGTATATAACACAGGGTATAGATCTCCTCTGTATATAACACAGGGTATAGATCTCCTCTGTATATAACACAGGGTATAGATCTCTGTATATAGCACAGGGTATAGATCTCTGTATATAACACAGGGTATAGATCTCCTCTGTATATAACACAGGGTATAGATCTCCTCTGTATATAACACAGGGTATAGATCTCTGTATATAACACAGGGTATAGATCTCCTCTGTATATAACACAGGGTATAGATCTCCTCTGTATATAACACAGGGTATAGATCTCTGTATATAACACAGGGTATAGATCTCTGTATATAACACAGGGTATAGATCTCCTCTGTATATAACACAGGGTATAGATCTCCTCTGTATATAACACAGGGTATAGATCTCCTCTGTATATAACACAGGGTATAGATCTCTGTATATAACACAGGGTATAGATCTCCTCTGTATATAACACAGGGTATAGATCTCTGTATATAACACAGGTATAGATCTCCTCTGTATATAACACAGGGTATAGATCTCCTCTGTATATAACACAGGGTATAGATCTCCTCTGTATATAACACAGGGTATAGATCTCTGTATATAACACAGGGTATAGATCTCTGTATATAACACAGGGTATAGATCTCTGTATATAACACAGGGTATAGATCTCTGTATATAACACAGGGTATAGATCTCCTCTGTATATAACACAGGGTATAGATCTCTGTATATAACACAGGGTATAGATCCCCTCTGTATATAACACAGGGTATAGATCTCTGTATATAACACAGGGTATAGATCTCTGTATATAACACAGGGTATAGATCTCTGTATATAACACAGGGTATAGATCTCTGTATATAACACAGGGTATAGATCTCTGTATATAACACAGGGTATAGATCTCTGTATATAACACAGGGTATAGATCTCCTCTGTATATAACACAGGGTATAGATCTCCTCTGTATATAACACAGGGTATAGATCTCCTCTGTATATAACACAGGGTATAGATCTCCTCTGTATATAACACAGGGTATAGATCTCTGTATATAACACAGGGTATAGATCTCTGTATATAACACAGGGTATAGATCTCTGTATATAACACAGGGTATAGATCTCCTCTGTATATAACACAGGGTATAGATCTCTGTATATAACACAGGGTATAGATCTCTGTATATAACACAGGGTATAGATCTCTGTATATAACACAGGGTATAGATCTCCTCTGTATATAACACAGGGTATAGATCTCCTCTGTATATAACACAGGGTATAGATCTCTGTATATAACACAGGGTATAGATCTCCTCTGTATATAACACGGGGTATAGATCTCCTCTGTATATAACACAGGGTATAGATCTCCTCTGTATATAACACAGGGTATAGATCTCCTCTGTATATAACACAGGGTATAGATCTCCTCTGTATATAACACAGGGTATAGATCTCTGTATATAACACAGGGTATAGATCTCTGTATATAACACAGGGTATAGATCTCCTCTGTATATAACACAGGGTATAGATCTCTGTATATAACACAGGGTATAGATCTCTGTATATAACACAGGGTATAGATCTCCTCTGTATATAACACAGGGTATAGATCTCTGTATATAACACAGGGTATAGATCTCTGTATATAACACAGGGTATAGATCTCCTCTGTATATAACACAGGGTATAGATCTCTGTATATAACACAGGGTATAGATCTCCTCTGTATATAACACAGGGTATAGATCTCCTCTGTATATAACACAGGGTATAGATCTCTGTATATAACACAGGGTATAGATCTCTGTATATAACACAGGGTATAGATCTCCTCTGTATATAACACAGGGTATAGAACTCCTCTGTATATAACACAGGGTATAGATCTCCTCTGTATATAACACGGGGTATAGATCTCTGTATATAACACAGGGTATAGATCTCTGTATATAACACAGGGTATAGATCTCCTCTGTATATAACACAGGGTATAGATCTCTGTATATAACACAGGGTATAGATCTCTGTATATAACACAGGGTATAGATCTCCTCTGTATATAACACAGGGTATAGATCTCCTCTGTATATAACACAGGGTATAGATCTCTGTATATAACACAGGGTATAGATCTCCTCTGTATATAACACAGGGTATAGATCCCCTCAGTATATAACACAGGGTATAGATCTCTGTATATAACACAGGGTATAGATCTCTGTATATAACACAGGGTATAGATCTCTGTATATAACACAGGGTATAGATCTCTGTATATAACACAGGGTATAGATCTCTGTATATAACACAGGGTATAGATCTCTGTATATAACACAGGGTATAGATCTCTGTATATAACACAGGGTATAGATCTCCTCTGTATATAACACAGGGTATAGATCCCCTCAGTATATAACACGGGGTATAGATCTCTGTATATAACACAGGGTATAGATCTCTGTATATAACACAGGGTATAGATCTCTGTATATAACACAGGGTATAGATCTCTGTATATAACACAGGGTATAGATCTCTGTATATAACACGGGGTATAGATCTCTGTATATAACACAGGGTATAGATCTCTGTATATAACACAGGGTATAGATCTCTGTATATAACACAGGGTATAGATCTCTGTATATAACACAGGGTATAGATCTCTGTATATAACACAGGGTATAGATCTCTGTATATAACACAGGGTATAGATCTCCTCCGTATATAACACAGGGTATAGATCTCTGTATATAACACAGGGTATAGATCTCTGTATATAACACAGGGTATAGATCTCTGTATATAACACAGGGTATAGATCTCCTCTGTATATAACACAGGGTATAGATCTCCTCTGTATATAACACAGGGTATAGATCTCCTCTGTATATAACACAGAGTATAGATCTCTGTATATAACACAGGGTATAGATCTCCTCTGTATATAACACGGGGTATAGATCTCCTCTGTATATAACACGGGGTATAGATCTCCTCTGTATATAACACAGGGTATAGATCTCTGTATATAACACAGGGTATAGATCTCTGTATATAACACAGGGTATAGATCTCTGTATATAACACAGGGTATAGATCCCCTCAGTATATAACACAGGGTATAGATCCCAGTATATAACACAGGGTATAGATCTCTGTATATAACACAGGGTATAGATCTCTGTATATAACACAGGGTATAGATCCCAGTATATAACACAGGGTATAGATCTCCTCTGTATATAACACAGGGTATAGATCTCTGTATATAACACAGGGTATAGATCTCTGTATATAACACAGGGTATAGATCTCCTCTGTATATAACACAGGGTATAGATCTCTGTATATAACACAGGGTATAGATCCCCTCAGTATATAACACAGGGTATAGATCTCTGTATATAACACAGGGTATAGATCTCCTCTGTATATAACACAGGGTATAGATCTCCTCTGTATATAACACAGGGTATAGATCTCCTCTGTATATAACACAGGGTATAGATCTCTGTATATAACACAGGGTATAGATCTCCTCTGTATATAACACATGGTATAGATCTCCTCTGTATATAACACAGGGTATAGATCTCTGTATATAACACAGGGTATAGATCTCTGTATATAACACAGGGTATAGATCTCTGTATATAACACAGGGTATAGATCTCCTCTGTATATAACACAGGGTATAGATCTCTGTATATAACACAGGGTATAGATCTCTGTATATAACACAGGGTATAGATCTCCTCTGTATATAACACAGGGTATAGATCTCCTCTGTATATAACACAGGGTATAGATCTCTGTATATAACACAGGGTATAGATCTCTGTATATAACACAGGGTATAGATCTCTGTATATAACACAGGGTATAGATCTCTGTATATAACACAGGGTATAGATCTCCTCTGTATATAGCACAGGGTATAGATCTCTGTATATAACACAGGGTATAGATCTCCTCTGTATATAACACAGGGTATAGATCTCTGTATATAACACAGGGTATAGATCTCTGTATATAACACAGGGTATAGATCTCTGTATATAACACAGGGTATAGATCTCTGTATATAACACAGGGTATAGATCTCCTCTGTATATAACACAGGGTATAGATCTCCTCTGTATATAACACAGGGTATAGATCTCTGTATATAACACAGGGTATAGATCTCCTCTGTATATAACACAGGGTATAGATCTCCTCTGTATATAACACAGGGTATAGATCTCTGTATATAACACAGGGTATAGATCTCTGTATATAACACAGGGTATAGATCTCCTCTGTATATAACACAGGGTATAGATCTCCTCTGTATATAACACAGGGTATAGATCTCTGTATATAACACAGGGTATAGATCTCTGTATATAACACAGGGTATAGATCTCTGTATATAACACAGGGTATAGATCCCCTCTGTATATAGCACAGGGTATAGATCTCCTCTGTATATAACACAGGGTATAGATCTCTGTATATAACACAGGGTATAGATCTCCGTATATAACACAGGGTATAAATCTCCTCTGTATATAACACAGGGTATAGATCTCCTCTGTATATAACACAGGGTATAGATCTCTGTATATAACACAGGGTATAGATCTCCTCTGTATATAACACAGGGTATAGATCTCTGTATATAACACAGGGTATAGATCTCCTCTGTATATAACACAGGGTATAGATCTCCTCTGTATATAACACAGGGTATAGATCTCTGTATATAACACAGGGTATAGATCTCTGTATATAACACAGGGTATAGATCTCTGTATATAACACAGGGTATAGATCTCTGTATATAACACAGGGTATAGATCTCTGTATATAACACAGGGTATAGATCTCCTCTGTATATAACACAGGGTATAGATCTCTGTATATAACACAGGGTATAGATCTCTGTATATAACACAGGGTATAGATCTCTGTATATAACACAGGGTATAGATCTCCTCTGTATATAACACAGGGTATAGATCTCCTCTGTATATAACACAGGGTATAGATCTCTGTATATAACACAGGGTATAGATCTCTGTATATAACACAGGGTATAGATCTCTGTATATAACACCAGGGTATAGATCTCCTCTGTATATAACACAGGGTATAGATCTCCTCTGTATATAACACAGGGTATAGATCTCTGTATATAACACAGGGTATAGATCTCTGTATATAACACAGGGTATAGATCTCCTCTGTATATAACCCAGGGTATAGATCTCTGTATATAACACAGGGTATAGATCTCTGTATATAACACAGGGTATAGATCTCTGTATCTAACACAGGGTATACATCTCCTCTGTATATAACACAGGGTATAGATATCTCTGTATATAACACAGGGTATAGATCTCCTCTGTATATAACACAGGGTATAGATCTCCTCTGTATATAACACAGGAGTATAGATTCTCTGTATATAACACAGGGTATAGATCTCTGTATATAACACAGGGTCATAGATCTCCTCTGTATATAACAACAGGGTATAGATCTCGTATATAACACAGGGTATAGATCTCCTCTGTATATAACACAGGGTATAGATCTCTGTATATAACACAGGGTATAGATCTCTGTATATAACACAGGGTATAGATCCTCTGTATATAACACAGGGTATAGATCTCCTCTGTATATAGCACAGGGTATAGATCTCTCTGTATATAACACAGGGTATAGATCTCTGTATATAACACAGGGTATAGATCTCTGTATATAACACAGGGTATAAGATCTCCTCTGTATATAACACAGGGTATAGATCTCCTGTATATAACACAGGGTATAGATCCTCTGTATATAACACAGGGTATAGATCTCCTCTGTATATAACACAGGGTATAGATCTCTGTATATAACACAGGGTATAGATCTCCTCTGTATATAACACAGGGTATAGATCTCTGTATATAAACACAGGGTATAGATCTCTGTATATAACACAGGGTATAGATCCCTCTGTATATAACACAGGGTATAGATCTCTGTATATAACACAGGGTATAGATCTCTGTATATAACACAGGGTATAGATCTCTGTATATAACACAGGGTATAGATCTCTGTATATAACACAGGGTATAGATCTCTGTATATAACACAGGGTATAGATCTCCTCTGTATATAACACAGGGTATAGATCTCTGTATATAACACAGGGTATAGATCTCTGTATATAACACAGGGTATAGATCTCTCTGTATATAACACAGGGTATAGATCTCCTCTGTATATAACACAGGGTATAGATCTCCTCTGTATATAACACAGGGTATAGATCTCCTCTGTATATAACACAGGGTATAGATCTCCTGTATATAACACAGGGTATAGATCTCTGTATATAACACAGGGTATAGATCTCTCTGTATATAACACAGGGTATAGATCTCCTCTGTATATAACACAGGGTATAGATCTCCTCTGTATATAACACAGGGTATAGATCTCCTCTGTATATAACACAGGGTATAGATCTCCTCTGTATATAACACAGGGTATAGATCTCTGTATATAACACAGGGTATAGATCTCTGTATATAACACAGGGTATAGATCTCTGTATATAACACAGGGTATAGATCTCCTCTGTATATAACACAGGGTATAGATCTCCTCTATATATAACACAGGGTATAGATCTCCTGTATATAACACAGGGTATAGATCTCTGTATATAACCACAGGGTATAGATCTCTCTGTATATAACACAGGGTATAGATCTCCTCTTTATATAACACAGGGTATAGATCTCCTCTGTATATAACACAGGGTATAGATCTCCGTATATAACACAGGGTATAGATCTCTGTATATAACACAGGGTATAGATCTCCTCTGTATATAACACAGGGTATAGATCTCCTCTGTATATAACACAGGGTATAGATCTCTGTATATAACACAGGGTATAGATCTCTGTATATAACACAGGGTATAGATCTCCTCTGTTTATAAAACAGGGTATAGATCTCCTCTGTATATAACACAGGGTATAGATCTCCTCCGTATATAACACAGGGTATAGATCTCCTCTGTTTATAACACAGGGTATAGATCTCCTCTGTATATAACACAGGGTATAGATCTCTGTATATAACACAGGGTATAGATCTCCTCTGTATATAACACAGGGTATAGATCTCCTCTGTATATAACACAGGGTATAGATCTCTGTATATAACACAGGGTATAGATCTCTGTATATAACACAGGGTATAGATCTCCTCTGTATATAACACAGGGTATAGATCTCCTCTGTATATAACACAGGGTATAGATCTCTGTATATAACACAGGGTATAGATCTCTCTGTATATAACACAGGGTATAGATCTCCTCTGTATATAACACAGGGTATAGATCTCCTCTGTATATAACACAGGGTATAGATCTCTGTATATAACACAGGGTATAGATCTCTGTATATAACACAGGGTATAGATCTCCTCTGTATATAACACAGGGTATAGATCTCCTCTGTATATAACACAGGGTATAGATCTCCTGTATATAACACAGGGTATAGATCTCTCTGTATATAACACAGGGTATAGATCTCTGTATATAACACAGGGTATAGATCTCTGTATATAACACAGGGTATAGATCTCCTCTGTATATAACACCGGGTATAGATCTCTGTATATAACACAGGGTATAGATCCCCTCTGTATATAACACAGGGTATAGATTCCTCTGTATATAACACAGGGTATAGATCTCTGTATATAACACAGGGTATAGATCTCCTCTGTATATAACACAGGGTATAGATCTCTGTATATAACACAGGGTATAGATCTCTCTGTATATAACACAGGGGTATAGATCTCTGTATATAACACAGGGTATAGATCTCTGTATATAACACAGGGTATAGATCTCTGTATATAACACAGGGTATAGATCTCTGTATATAACACAGGGTATAGATCTCTGTATATAACACAGGTATAGATCTCCTCTGTATATAACACAGGGTATAGATCTCCTCTGTATATAACACAGGGTATAGATCTCTGTATATAACACAGGGTATAGATCTCTGTATATAACACAGGTATAGATTCTCTGTATATAACACAGGGTATAGATCTCCTCTGTATATAACACAGGGTATAGATTCTCTGTATATAACACAGGGTATAGATCTCTGTATATAAACACAGGGTATAGATCTCTGTATATAACACAGGGTATAGATCCCCTCTGTATATAACACAGGGTATAGATCCTCCTCTGTATATAACACAGGGTATAGATCTCTCTGTATATAACACAGGGCTATAGATCTCCTCTGTATATAACACAGGGTATAGATCTCCTATGTATATAATAAAAGGGTATAGATTCCTTCTGTATAGAAACAGGGTATAGATCTCCTCTGTATATAACACAGGGTATAGATCTCTGTATATAACACAGGGTTATAGATCTCTGTATATAACACAGGGTATAGAATCCTCTGTATATAACACAGGTATAGATCTCCTCTGTATATAACACAGGGTATAGATCTCTGTATATAACACAGGGTATAGATCTCTGTATATAACACAGGGTATAGATCCTCTGTATATACACAGGGTATAGATCTCTCTGTATATAACACAGGGTATAGATCTCTGTATATAACACAGGGTATAGATTCTCTGTATATACACAGGGTATAGATCTCCTCTGTATATAACCAGGGATAGATCTCCTCTGTATATAACACAGGGTATAGATCTCTGTATATAACACAGGGTATAGATCTCTGTATATAACACAGGGTATAGATCTCTGTATATAACACAGGGTATAGATCTCCTCTGTATATAACACAGGGTATAGATCTCCTCTGTATATAACACAGGGTATAGATCTCTGTATATAACACAGGGTATAGATCTCTGTATATAAACACAGGTATAGATCTCTGTATATAACACAGGGTATAGATCTCCTCTGTATATAACACAGGGTATAGATCTCTGTATCTAACACAGGGTATAGATCTCCTCTGTATATAACACAGGTATAGATCTCTGTATATAACACAGGGTATAGATCTCTGTATATAACACAGGGTATAGATCTCTGTATATAACACAGGGTATAGATCTCCTCTGTATATAACACAGGGTATAGATCTCTCTGTATATAACACAGGGTATAGATCCTCTGTATATAACACAGGGTATAGATCTCCTCTGTATATAACACAGGGTATAGGATCTCTGTATATAACACAGGGTATAGATCTCTGTATATAACACAGGGTATAGATCTCTCTGTATATAACACAGGGTATAGATCTCTGTATATAACACAGGGTATAGATCTCTGTATATAACACAGGGTATAGATCTCCTCTGTATATAACACAGGGTATAGATCTCCTCTGTATATAACACAGGGTATAGATCTCCTCTGTATATAACACAGGGTATAGATCTCTGTATATAACACAGGGTATAGATCCTCTGTATATAACACAGGGTATAGATCTCCTCTGTATATAACACAGGGTATAGATCTCCTCTGTATATAACACAGGGTATAGATCTCCTCTGTATATAACACAGGGTATAGATCTCTGTATATAACACAGGGTATAGATCTCTGTATATAACACAGGGTATAGATCTCCTCTGTATATAACACAGGGTATAGATCTCTGTATATAACACAGGGTATAGATCTCCTCTGTATATAACACAGGGTATAGATCTCTGTATATAACACAGGGTATAGATCTCCTCTGTATATAACACAGGGTATAGATCTCTGTATATAACACAGGGTATAGATCTCTGTATATAACACAGGGTATAGATCTCCTCTGTATATAACACAGGGTATAGATCTCCTCTGTATATAACACAGGGTATAGATCTCTGTATATAACACAGGGTATAGATCTCTGTATATAACACAGGGTATAGATCTCTCTGTATATAACACAGGGTATAGATCTCCTCTGTATATAACACAGGGTATAGATCTCTGTATATAACACAGGGTATAGATCTCTGTATATAACACAGGGTATAGATCTCCTGTATATAACACAGGGTATAGATCCTCTGTATATAACACAGGGTATAGATCTCTGTATATAACACAGGGTATAGATCCTCTGTATATAACACAGGGTATAGATCTCCTCTGTATATAACCACAGGGTATAGATCTCCTCTGTATATAACACAGGGTATAGATCTCTGTATATAACACAGGGTATAGATCTCCTCTGTATATAACACAGGGTATAGATCTCTCTGTATATAACACAGGGTATAGATCCTCTGTATATAACACAGGGTATAGATCTCCTCTGTATATAACACAGGGTATAGATCTCCTCTGTATATAACACAGGGTATAGATCTCCTCTGTATATAACACAGGGTATAGATCTCTGTATATAACACAGGGTATAGATCTCCTCTGTATATAACACAGGGTATAGATCTCTGTATATAACACAGGGTATAGATCTCTGTATATAACACAGGGTATAGATCTCCTCTGTATATAACACAGGGTATAGATCTCCTCTGTATATAACACAGGGTATAGATCTCCTCTGTATATAACACAGGGTATAGATCTCCTCTGTATATAACACAGGGTATAGATCTCCTCTGTATATAACACAGGGTATAGATCTCCTGTATATAACACAGGGTATAGATCTCCTCTGTATATAACACAGGGTATAGATCTCTGTATATAACACAGGGTATAGATCTCTCTGTATATAACACAGGGTATAGATCTCCTCTGTATATAACACAGGGTATAGATCTCCTCGTATATAACACAGGGTATAGATCTCTGTATATAACACAGGGTATAGATCTCTGTATATAACACAGGGTATAGATCTCCTCTGTATATAACACAGGGTATAGATCTCTGTATATAACACAGGTATAGATCTCCTCTGTATATAAACACAGGGTATAGATCTCCTGTATATACACAGGGTATAGATCTCCTGTATATAACACAGGTATAGATCTCCTCTGTATATAACACAGGGTATAGATCTCTGTATATAACACAGGGTATAGATCTCTCTGTATATAACACAGGGTATAGATCTCCTCTGTATATAACACAGGGTATAGATCTCCTCTGTATATAACACAGGGTATAGATCTCTGTATATAACACAGGGTATAGATCTCTGTATATAACACAGGGTATAGATTCCTCTGTATATACAACAGGGTATAGATCTCCTCTGTAGATAACCACAGGGTATAGACTCTCTCTGTATTAATAACACAGGGTATAGATCTCTGTATATAACACAGGGTATAGATCCTCTGTATATAACACAGGGTATAGATTCTCTGTATATAACACAGGGTATAGATCCCCTCTGTATATACACAGGGTATAGATCTCCTCTGTATAAACACAGGGTATAGACTCTCTCTATATAACACAGGGTATAGATCTCCTCTGTATATAACCACAGGGTATAGATCTCCTCTGTATATAACACTAGGGTATAGATCTCTGTATATAACACGGGTATAGATCTCTGTTATATAACACAGGGTTATAGATCTCCTCTGTATATAACACCGGGTATAGATCTCCCTCTGTCTATAACACAGGGTATCGATCTCCTCTGTATATAACAACAGGGTATAGATCTCCTCTAATAACACAGGGTATAGATCTCCTCTGTATACTAAACACAGGGTATAGATTCTCCTCTGTATTATAACACAGGGTATAGATCTCTGTTATATAACACCAGGGTATAGATCTTCTGTATATAACACAGGGTCTAGATCTCCTCTTGTTATATAACACAGGGGTATTAGATCTCCCTCAGTATATAACACAGGGTTATATATTCCTCTGTATATAACACAGGGTATAGATCTCCTCTGTAATATAACCACAAGGGGTTTATAGAATCCTCTGTATATAACAGGTATAGATCTCGGATCTAACACAGGGTATAGATCCCTCTGTATATAACACAGGGTATAGATCTCCTCTGTTATATAACACAGGGTATAGATCTTCTGTATATAACACAGGGTATAGATCTCCTCTGTATATAACACAGGGTATAGATCTCCCTCATGTATATAACACAGGGTATAGATCTCTGTAGTATAACACAGGGTATAGATCTCTGTATATAAACAGGGTATAGAATCCTCTGTATATAACACAGGGTATAGATATCTGTATATAACACAGGGTATAGATCTCCTCTGTAATATAACACAGGTATAGATCTCTGTATATAACACAGGGTATAGATCTCCTGTATATAAAACAGGGTATAGATCTCTGTATATAACACAGGTATAGATTCTCTGATATAACACAGGGTATTAGATCTCTGTATATAACCAGGGTATAGATCTCTGTATATAACACAGGGTATAGATCTCCTCTGTATATAACACAGGGTATAGATCTCCTCTGTATATAACACAGGGTATAGATCTCTGTATATAACACAGGGTATAGATCTCTGTATATAACACAGGGTATAGATCTCCTCTGTATATAACACAGGGTATAGATCTCCTCTGTATATAACACAGGGTATAGATCTCCTCTGTATATAACACAGGGTATAGATCTCCTCTGTATATAACACAGGTATAGATCTCTGTATATAACACAGGGTATAGATCTCTGTATATAACACAGGGTATAGATCCTCTGTATATAACACAGGGTATAGATCTCCCTGTATATAACACAGGGTATAGATCTCTGTATATAACACAGGGTATAGATATCCTCTGTATATAGCACAGGGTATAGATCTCTGTATATAACACAGGGTATAGATTCCTCTGTTATAATAACACAGGGTATAGATCTCCTCTGTTTATAAAACAGGGTATAGATCTCCTCTGTATATAACACAGGGTATAGATCTCCTCCGTATATAACACAGGGTATAGATCTCCTCTGTTTATAAAACAGGGTATAGATCTCCTCTGTATATAACACAGGGTATAGATCTCCTCCGTATATAACACAGGGTATAGATCTCCTCTGTATATAACACAGGGTATAGATCTCTGTATATAACACAGGGTATAGATCTCTGTATATAACACAGGGTATAGATCTCCTCTGTATATAACACAGGGTATAGATCTCCTCTGTATATAACACAGGGTATAGATCTCTGTATATAACACAGGGTATAGATCTCCTCTGTATATAACACAGTGTTTAGATCTCCTCTGTATATAACACAGGGTATAGATCTCTGTATATAACACAGGGTATAGATCTCCTCTGTATATAACACAGGGTATAGATCTCTGTATATAACACAGGGTGTAGATCTCCTCTGTATATAACACAGGGTATAGATCTCCTCTGTATATAACACAGGGTATAGATCTCTGTATATAACACAGGGTATAGATCTCCTCTGTATATAACACAGGGTATAGATCTCCTCTGTATATAACACAGGGTATAGATCTGTGTATATAACACAGGGTATAGATCTCTGTATATAACACAGGTATAGATTCTCTGTATATAACACAGGGTATAGATCTCCTCTGTATATAACACAGGGTATAGATCTCCTCTGTATATAACACAGGGTATAGATCTCTGTATATAACACAGGGTATAGATCTCTGTATATAACACAGGGTATAGATCTCTGTATATAACACAGGGTATAGATCTCCTCTGTATATAACACAGGGTATAGATCTCCTCTGTATATAACACAGGGTATAGATCTCTGTATATAACACAGGGTATAGATCTCTGTATATAACACAGGGTATAGATCTCCTCTGTATATAACACAGGGTATAGATCTCCTCTGTATATAACACAGGGTATAGATCTCCTCTGTATATAACACAGGGTATAGATCTCTGTATATAACACAGGGTATAGATCTCCTCTGTATATAACACAGGGTATAGATCTCTGTATATAACACAGGGTATAGATCTCTGTATATAACACAGGGTATAGATCTCCTCTGTATATAACACAGGGTATAGATCTCCTCTGTATATAACACAGGGTATAGATCTCCTCTGTATATAACACAGGGTATAGATCTCCTCTGTATATAACACAGGGTATAGATCTCCTCTGTATATAACACAGGGTATAGATCTCTGTATATAACACAGGGTATAGATCTCTGTATATAACACAGGGTATAGATCTCCTCTGTATATAACACAGGGTATAGATCTCTGTATATAACACAGGGTATAGATCTCCTCTGTATATAACACATGGTATAGATCTCCTCTGTATATAACACAGGGTATAGATCTCTGTATATAACACAGGGTATAGATCTCTGTATATAACACAGGGTATAGATCTCCTCTGTATATAACACAGGGTATAGATCTCTGTATATAACACAGGGTATAGATCTCCTCTGTATATAACACAGGGTATAGATCTCTGTATATAACACAGGGTATAGATCTCCTCTGTATATAACACAGGGTATAGATCTCTGTATATAACACAGGGTATAGATCTCTGTATATAACACAGGGTATAGATCTCTGTATATAACACAGGGTATAGATCTCTGTATATAACACAGGGTATAGATCTCCTCTGTATATAACACAGGGTATAGATCTCCTCTGTATATAGCACAGGGTATAGATCTCCTCTGTATATAACACAGGGTATAGATCCCCTCAGTATATAACACAGGGTATAGATCTCCTCAGTATATAACACAGGGTATAGATCTCCTCTGTATATAACACAGGGTATAGATCTCTGTATATAACACAGGGTATAGATCTCCTCTGTATATAACACAGGGTATACATCTCCTCTGTATATAACACAGGGTATAGATCCCCTCAGTATATAACACAGGGTATAGATCTCTGTATATAACACAGGGTATAGATCTCTGTATATAACACAGGGTATAGATCTCCTCAGTATATTACACAGGGTATAGATCTCCTCTGTATATAACACAGGGTATAGATCTCTGTATATAACACAGGGTATAGATCTCCTCTGTATATAACACAGGGTATAGATCTCTGTATATAACACAGGGTATAGATCTCTGTATATAACACAGGGTATAGATCTCCTCTGTATATAACACAGGGTATAGATCTCCTCTGTATATAACACAGGGTATAGATCTCCTCTGTATATAACACAGGGTATAGATCTCCTCTGTATATAACACAGGGTATAGATCTCTGTATATAACACAGGGTATAGATCTCTGTATATAACACAGGGTATAGATCTCCTCTGTATATAACACAGGGTATAGATCTCCTCTGTATATAACACAGGGTATAGATATCCTCTGTATATAACACAGGGTATAGATCTCCTCTGTATATAACACAGGGTATAGATCTCCTCTGTATATAACACAGGGTATAGATCTCCTCTGTATATAACACAGGGTATAGATCTCCTCTGTATATAACACAGGGTATAGATCTCTGTATATAACACAGGGTATAGATCTCTGTATATAACACAGGGTATAGATCTCCTCTGTATATAACACAGGGTATAGATCTCTGTATATAACACAGGGTATAGATCTCTGTATATAACACAGGGTATAGATCTCCTCTGTATATAACACAGGGTATAGATCTCTGTATATAACACAGGGTATAGATCTCCTCTGTATATAACACAGGGTATAGATCTCCTCTGTATATAACACAGGGTATAGATCTCTGTATATAACACAGGGTATAGATCTCTGTATATAACACAGGGTATAGATCTCTGTATATAACACAGGGTATAGATCTCTGTATATAACACAGGGTATAGATCTCCTCTGTATATAACACAGGGTATAGATCTCCTCTGTATATAACACAGGGTATAGATCTCTGTATATAACACAGGGTATAGATCTCTGTATATAACACAGGGTATAGATCTCTGTATATAACACAGGGTATAGATCTCTGTATATAACACAGGGTATAGATCTCCTCTGTATATAACACAGGGTATAGATCTCCTCTGTATATAACACAGGGTATAGATCTCTGTATATAACACAGGGTATAGATCTCTGTATATAACACAGGGTATAGATCTCTGTATATAACACAGGGTATAGATCCCCTCAGTATATAACACAGGGTATAGATCTCTGTATATAACACAGGGTATAGATCTCCTCTGTATATAACACAGGGTATAGATCCCCTCAGTATATAACACAGGGTATAGATCCCCTCAGTATATAACACAGGGTATAGATCTCCTCTGTATATAACACAGGGTATAGATCCCCTCAGTATATAACACAGGGTATAGATCCCCTCAGTATATAACACAGGGTATAGATCTCTGTATATAACACAGGGTATAGATCCCCTCAGTATATAACACAGGGTATAGATCTCTGTATATAACACAGGGTATAGATCTCTGTATATAACACAGGGTATAGATCTCCTCTGTATATAGCACAGGGTATAGATCCCCTCTGTATATAACACAGGGTATAGATCTCTGTATATAACACAGGGTATAGATCTCTGTATATAACACAGGGTATAGATCTCCTCTGTATATAACACAGGGTATAGATCTCCTCTGTATATAACACAGGGTATAGATCTCAGTATATAACACAGGGTATAGATCTCTGTATATAACACAGGGTATAGATCTCCTCTGTATATAGCACAGGGTATAGATCCCCTCTGTATATAACACAGGGTATAGATCTCCTCTGTATATAACACAGGGTATAGATCCCCTCAGTATATAACACAGGGTATAGATCTCTGTATATAACACAGGGTATAGATCTCCTCTGTATATAACACAGGGTATAGATCTCCTCTGTATATAACACAGGGTATAGATCTCTGTATATAACACAGGGTATAGATCTCTGTATATAACACAGGGTATAGATCTCCTCTGTATATAACACAGGGTATAGATCTCTGTATATAACACAGGGTATAGATCTCCTCTGTATATAACACAGGGTATAGATCTCTGTATATAACACAGGGTATAGATCTCCTCTGTATATAACACAGGGTATAGATCTCTGTATATAACACAGGGTATAGATCTATACCCTGTGTTATATACAGAGGAGATCTATACCCTGTGTTATATACAGAGATCTATACCCTGTGTTATATACAGAGATCTATACCCTGTGTTATATACAGAGGAGATCTATACCCTGTGTTATATACAGAGATCTATACCCTGTGTTATATACAGAGATCTATACCCTGTGTTATATACAGAGATCTATACCCTGTGTTATATACAGAGATCTATACCCTGTGTTATATACAGAGGAGATCTATACCCTGTGTTATATACAGAGGAGATCTATACCCTGTGTTATATACAGAGGAGATCTATACCCTGTGTTATATACAGAGGAGATCTATACCCTGTGTTATATACACAGATCTATACCCTGTGTTATATACAGAGATCTATACCCTGTGTTATATACAGAGATCTATACCCTGTGTTATATACAGAGGAGATCTATACCCTGTGTTATATACAGAGGAGATCTATACCCTGTGGTATATACAGAGGAGATCTATACCCTGTGTTATATACAGAGGAGATCTATACCCTGTGTTATATACAGAGGAGATCTATACCCTGTGTTATATACAGAGGAGATCTATACCCTGTGTTATATACAGAGGAGATCTATACCCTGTGTTATATACAGAGATCTCCTCTGTATATAACACAGGGTATAGATCTCTGTATATAACACAGGGTATAGATCCCCTCAGTATATAACACAGGGTATAGATCTCCTCTGTATATAACACAGGGTATAGATCTCCTCTGTATATAACACAGGGTATAGATCTCCTCTGTATATAACACAGGGTATAGATCCCCTCAGTATATAACACAGGGTATAGATCTCTGTATATAACACAGGGTATAGATCTCTGTATATAACACAGGGTATAGATCTCCTCTGTATATAACACAGGGTATAGATCTCCTCTGTATATAACACAGGGTATAGATCTCTGTATATAACACAGGGTATAGATCTCTGTATATAACACAGGGTATAGATCTCCTCTGTATATAACACAGGGTATAGATCTCCTCTGTATATAACACAGGGTATAGATCTCCTCTGTATATAACACAGGGTATAGATCTCTGTATATAACACAGGGTATAGATCTCTGTATATAACACAGGGTATAGATCTCCTCTGTATATAACACAGGGTATAGATCTCCTCTGTATATAACACAGGGTATAGATCCCCTCAGTATATAACACAGGGTATAGATCTCCTCTGTATATAACACAGGGTATAGATCTCCTCTGTATATAACACAGGGTATAGATCTCTGTATATAACACAGGGTATAGATCTCTGTATATAACACAGGGTATAGATCTCTGTATATAACACAGGGTATAGATCTCCTCTGTATATAGCACAGGGTATAGATCTCCTCTGTATATAGCACAGGGTATAGATCCCCTCTGTATATAACACAGGGTATAGATCTCTGTATATAACACAGGGTATAGATCTCTGTATATAACACAGGGTATAGATCTCCTCTGTATATAACACAGGGTATAGATCTCCTCTGTATATAACACAGGGTATAGATCTCTGTATATAACACAGGGTATAGATCTCCTCTGTATATAACACAGGGTATAGATCTCCTCTGTATATAACACAGGGTATAGATCTCCTCTGTATATAACACAGGGTATAGATCTCCTCTGTATATAACACAGGGTATAGATCTCTGTATATAACACAGGGTATAGATCTCTGTATATAACACAGGGTATAGATCTCCTCTGTATAAAACACAGGGTATAGATCTCTGTATATAACACAGGGTATAGATCTCCTCTGTATATAACACAGGGTATAGATCTCTGTATATAACACAGGGTATAGATCTCTGTATATAACACAGGGTATAGATCTCTGTATATAACACAGGGTATAGATCTCCTCTGTATATAACACAGGGTATAGATCTCCTCTGTATATAACACAGGGTATAGATCTCCTCTGTATATAACACAGGGTATAGATCTCTGTATATAACACAGGGTATAGATCTCCTCTGTATATAACACAGGGTATAGATCTCCTCTGTATATAACACAGGGTATAGATCTCTGTATATAACACAGGGTATAGATCTCTGTATATAACACAGGGTATAGATCTCCTCTGTATATAGCACAGGGTATAGATCCCCTCTGTATATAACACAGGGTATAGATCTCTGTATATAACACAGGGTATAGATCTCTGTATATAACACAGGGTATAGATCTCTGTATATAACACAGGGTATAGATCTCCTCTGTATATAACACAGGGTATAGATCTCCTCTGTATATAACACAGGGTATAGATCTCTGTATATAACACAGGGTATAGATCTCTGTATATAACACAGGGTATAGATCTCTTTATATAACACAGGGTATAGATCTCCTCTGTATATAACACAGTGTATAGATCTCCTCTGTATATAACACAGGGTATAGATCTCTGTATATAACACAGGGTATAGATCTCCTCTGTATATAACACAGGGTATAGATCTCTGTATATAACACAGGGTATAGATCTCTGTATATAACACAGGGTATAGATCTCTGTATATAACACAGGGTATAGATCTCCTCTGTATATAACACAGGGTATAGATCTCTGTATATAACACAGGGTATAGATCTCCTCTGTATATAACACAGGGTATAGATCTCCTCTGTATATAACACAGGGTATAGATCTCTGTATATAACACAGGGTATAGATCTCTGTATATAACACAGGGTATAGATCTCTGTATATAACACAGGGTATAGATCTCCTCTGTATATAACACAGGGTATAGATCTCCTCTGTATATAACACAGGGTATAGATCTCTGTATATAACACAGGGTATAGATCTCTGTATATAACACAGGGTATAGATCTCCTCTGTATATAACACAGGGTATAGATCTCCTCTGTATATAACACAGGGTATAGATCTCTGTATATAACACAGGGTATAGATCTCTGTATATAACACAGGGTATAGATCTCTGTATATAACACAGGGTATAGATCTCCTCTGTATATAACACAGGGTATAGATCTCCTCTGTATATAACACAGGGTATAGATCTCTGTATATAACACAGGGTATAGATCTCTGTATATAACACAGGGTATAGATCTCCTCTGTATATAACACAGGGTATAGATCTCCTCTGTATATAACACAGGGTATAGATCTCTGTATATAACACAGGGTATAGATCTCTGTATATAACACAGGGTATAGATCTCTGTATATAACACAGGGTATAGATCTCTGTATATAACACAGGGTATAGATCTCCTCTGTATATAACACAGGGTATAGATCTCTGTATATAACACAGGGTATAGATCTCCTCTGTATATAACACAGGGTATAGATCTCTGTATATAACACAGGGTATAGATCCCCTCTGTATATAACACAGGGTATAGATCTCTGTATATAACACAGGGTATAGATCTCCTCTGTATATAACACAGGGTATAGATCTCTGTATATAACACAGGGTATAGATCCCCTCTGTATATAACACAGGGTATAGATCTCTGTATATAACACAGGGTATAGATCTCTGTATATAACACAGGGTATAGATCTCCTCTGTATATAACACAGGGTATAGATCTCCTCTGTATATAACACAGGGTATAGATCTCTGTATATAACACAGGGTATAGATCTCTGTATATAACACAGGGTATAGATCTCTGTATATAACACAGGGTATAGATCTCCTCTGTATATAACACAGGGTATAGATCTCTGTATATAACACAGGGTATAGATCTCCTCTGTATATAACACAGGGTATAGATCTCTGTATATAACACAGGGTATAGATCTCTGTATATAACACAGGGTATAGATCTCCTCTGTATATAACACAGGGTATAGATCTCTGTATATAACACAGGGTATAGATCTCCTCTGTATATAACACAGGGTATAGATCCCCTCTGTATATAACACAGGGTATAGATCTCTGTATATAACACAGGGTATAGATCTCTGTATATAACACAGGGTATAGATCTCCTCTGTATATAACACAGGGTATAGATCTCCTCTGTATATAACACAGGGTATAGATCTCTGTATATAACACAGGGTATAGATCTCCTCTGTATATAACACAGGGTATAGATCTCTGTATATAACACAGGGTATAGATCTCCTCTGTATATAACACAGGGTATAGATCTCCTCTGTATATAACACAGGGTATAGATCTCCTCTGTATATAACACAGGGTATAGATCTCCTCTGTATATAACACAGGGTATAGATCTCTGTATATAACACAGGGTATAGATCTCTGTATATAACACAGGGTATAGATCTCCTCTGTATATAACACAGGGTATAGATCTCTGTATATAACACAGGGTATAGATCTCCTCTGTATATAACACAGGGTATAGATCTCTGTATATAACACAGGGTATAGATCTCTGTATATAGCACAGGGTATAGATCTCCTCTGTATATAACACAGGGTATAGATCTCTGTATATAACACAGGGTATAGATCTCTGTATATAACACAGGGTATAGATCTCCTCTGTATATAACACAGGGTATAGATCTCCTCTGTATATAACACAGGGTATAGATCTCCTCTGTATATAACACAGGGTATAGATCTCTGTATATAACACAGGGTATAGATCTCCTCTGTATATAACACAGGGTATAGATCTCTGTATATAACACAGGGTATAGATCTCTGTATATAACACAGGGTATAGATCTCCTACCATATATACCGCAGTCCACCACTAGGAGGCAGTGATAGATTGGAGCAGCAGCTGTAGGCCCGCTTAGCGCTGTGGTGGGCGGTTCCTCAGGGCTAGTCACGTGCCTTCTTTATCCCCACGTTTAACCAGCTGTTCGATAAGATGTGGTGGTCACGTGAGCACAATCGATCACGTGATCATTTGTGACAATTCGACCCTTCAAGAGTTGTAATACTACAATTCCCATCATGCCTTAGTCCTAAATTGGTCTGTAGAAATATGGCGGAAGTTCGATCTTCTCTCCTTTTCTGTCACGTGACGTTGTTCGGCCAATTATCGGCTGCCACCTCAGAGAGTTGTGTTGGTGTCGGCCGCCAGGGGGCAGTGAGTGCTCGGATCCGCTGTCCCTATGGCTGCCCGGCTGTCTGTAGCGCTGCTCCTCCCGCTGCTGTTCTGCGGCTCCGTGCGGCCCATCTCCTTCCAGCTGCCGCCCAATGGCCGCAAGTGTCTGCGGGAGGAGATCCACAAGGACGTGCTCGTCACCGGGGACTACGACGTATCCGAGCCGCACGGCCAGGGCCAGGTCCGCCTGAAGGTGAGAGAGGGGGAGACCGGGGGCAAGAGACCGGGGGGAGGGGAGACTGGGAGGGGGAGGGGAGACTGGGAGGGGGAGGGGAGACTGGGGAGGGGGAGGGGAGACTGGGGAGGGGGAGGGGAGACTGGGGGAGGGGAGACTGGGGGGGGGGGAGGGGAGGACTGGGGGGGGGGGGAGGGGAGACTGGGGGGGGGGGAGGGGAGACTGGGGGGGGGGGGAGGGAGACTGGGGGGGAGGGGAGACTGGGGGGGAGGGGAGACTGGGGGGGGGGGAGGGGAGACTGGGGGGGGGGGGGAGGGGAGACTGGGGGAGGGGAGACTGGGGGGGGGGGGCGGGGGTGAGACCTGGGTGGGGGGGGGGGGCGGGGGTGAGACCTGGGTGGGGGGGGGGGGCGGGGGTGAGACGTGGGGGGGGGGGCGGGGGTGAGACGTGGGGGGGGGGGCGGGGGTGAGACGTGGGGGGGGGGGGGGCGGGGGTGAGACGTGGGGGGGGGGGGGCGGGGGTGAGACCTGGGGGGGGGGCGGGGGTGAGACCTGGGGGGGGGGGCGGGGGTGAGACCTGGGTGGGGGGGCGGGGGTGAGACCTGGGTGGGGGCGGGGGTGAGACCTGGGTGGGGGGGCGGGGGTGAGACCTGGGTGGGGGAGGGGGGTGGGGGCGGGGGTGAGACCTGGGTGGGCGGGGGTGAGACCGGGGTGGGTGGGGGCGGGGGTGAGACCTGGGTGGGGGGGCTGGGGGTGGGGGCGGGGGTGAGACCTGGGTGGGGGGGGGGGTGGGGGCGGGGGTGAGACCTGGGTGAAACCTGGGGGGGGGCAGGGGAGACTGGGAGGGGTGGCAGGGGAGACAGGGAGGGGGAGGGGAGACTGGGGGGGGAGGAGACTGGGGGGGGAGACTGGGGGGGGAGACTGGGGGGGGGGGAGAGGGCCTGGGGGAAAGACAGGGAGGGGGGACTAGTAATGTGGGGGGCAGGGCTCGTTGGGGGTGGGGGGATGTTCCCCCGTTAGGTTTCTGGGGGGGCGGGGTCTGCACATGTCACATGACTGCTGTTACTCACTTGTAGATCACAGACTCCTCCAGCCACATCCTCTACTCCAAGGAAGATGCCACCAAGGGGAAGTTCGCTTTCACCACCGAGGAGTACGACATGTTTGAAGTTTGCTTCGAGAGCAAACACCCTGCAGGTGGGGAGATGGGGGAGGGGTGGGGAAAGGGGGAGATGGAAGGAGAGGGGGCGGTGGGGAGATTGGGGGAGGGGTGGGGAAATGGGGTGAGAGGGGTGGTGGGGCAGCAGTGTGGGGAGAGAGGGTGGTGGGGAGAGGGGGCGGTGGGGCAGCAGTGTGGGGAGAGGGGGCGGTGGGGCAGCAGTGTGGGGAGAGGGGGCGGTGGGGCAGCAGTGTGGGAGAGGGGGCGGTGGGGCAGCAGTGTGGGGAGAGGGGGCGGTGGGGCAGCAGTGTGGGGAGAGGGGGCGGTGGGGCAGCAGTGTGGGGAGAGGGGGCGGTGGGGCAGCAGTGTGGGGAGAGGGGGCGGTGGGGCAGCAGTGTGGGGAGAGGGGGCGGTGGGGCAGCAGTGTGGGGAGAGGGGGCGGTGGGGAGATGTGGGGAGAGGGGGCGGTGGGGCAGCAGTGTGGGGAGAGGGGGCGGTGGGGCAGCAGTGTGGGGAGAGGGGGCGGTGGGGAGATGTGGGGAGAGGGGGCGGTGGGGCAGCAGTGTGGGGAGAGGGGGCGGTGGGGAGAGGGGGCGGTGGGGCAGCAGTGTGGGGAGAGGGGGCGGTGGGGAGAGGGGGCGGTGGGGCAGCAGTGTGGGGAGAGGGGGCGGTGGGGAGAGGGGGCGGTGGGGCAGCAGTGTGGGGAGAGGGGGCGGTGGGGAAGTAGTGTGGGGAGAGGGGGCGGTGGGGCAGCAGTGTGGGGAGAGGGGGCGGTGGGGCAGCAGTGTGGGGAGAGGGGGCGGTGGGGCAGCAGTGTGGGGAGAGGGGGCGGTGGGGAGATTGGGGGGCAGTGGGGCGACACATGATTTCTCCTTTGTTTTTAGGTGCTGGACGCGCCCCAGACCAGATGGTGGTTCTGAACATGAAACATGGAGTGGAGGCCAAGAACTATGAGGAGGTAAGATGGAGGCTGGGGGGGGGGGGGTAGCTCTGGTGGGGTACGGCTCCATGTGGTCATCCTCACATGAATTTCTGTCTAGATCGCTAAGGTGGAGAAGCTGAAACCCCTGGAGGTGGAGCTGCGGCGTCTGGAAGATCTGTCAGAGTCCATTGTCAATGACTTCGCCTACATGAAGAAGAGAGAAGAAGAGATGAGAGACACAAATGGTGAGGCCCCCAACTGTGCTCCTGCGCCGAGCCCTCCGGCCCCCAACTGCGCTCCTGCGCCGAGCCCTCCGGCCCCCCAACTGCGCTCCTGCGCCGAGCCCTCCGGCCCCCCAACTGCGCTCCTGCGCCGAGCCCTCCGGCCCCCCCCAACTGCGCTCCTGCGCCGAGCCCTCCGGCCCCCCCAACTGCGCTCCTGCGCCGAGCCCTCCGGCCCCCCAACTGCGCTCCTGCGCCGAGCCCTCCGGCCCCCCAACTGCGCTCCTGCGCCGAGCCCTCCGGCCCCCCAACTGCGCTCCTGCGCCGAGCCCTCCGGCCCCCCAACTGCGCTCCTGCGCCGAGCCCTCCCGCCCCCCAACTGCGCTCCTGCGCCGAGCCCTCCGGCCCCCCAACTGCGCTCCTGCGCCGAGCCCTCCGGCCCCCCCAACTGCGCTCCTGCGCCGAGCCCTCCGGCCCCCCAACTGCGCTCCTGCGCCGAGCCCTCCGGCCCCCCCAACTGCGCTCCTGCGCCGAGCCCTCCGGCCCCCCAACTGCGCTCCTGCGCCGAGCCCTCCGGCCCCCCAACTGCGCTCCTGCGCCGAGCCCTCCGGCCCCCCAACTGCGCTCCTGCGCCGAGCCCTCCGGCCCCCCAACTGCGCTCCTGCGCCGAGCCCTCCGGCCCCCCCAACTGCGCTCCTGCGCCGAGCCCTCCGGCCCCCCAACTGCGCTCCTGCGCCGAGCCCTCCGGCCCCCCAACTGCGCTCCTGCGCCGAGCCCTCCGGCCCCCCAACTGCGCTCCTGCGCCGAGCCCTCCGGCCCCCCAACTGCGCTCCTGCGCCGAGCCCTCCGGCCCCCCAACTGCGCTCCTGCGCCGAGCCCTCCGGCCCCCCAACTGCGCTCCTGCGCCGAGCCCTCACCTCCTGCCCCCGCACTGCTCCTCCCTCCCTTCCCGTGACCCTTTGGCTGTGTACTGTGCTCCCCGCCCCCATGACCCTTGGCTGCATACCGTGCTCCGCCCCCTGTCAGAGTCCATTGTCAATGACTGCGCCTACATGAAGAAGAGAGAAGAAGAGATGAGAGACACAAATGGTGCGGCCCTGAACTGTGCTCCTGTGCCGAGCCCTCTCGCCCCGAACTGTGCTCCCGGTCCTCACCTCCCGCCCCCGCACTGTGCTCCTGCGCCGAGTCCTCACCTCCTGCCCCCGCACTGCTCCTCCCTCCCTTCCCGTGATCCTCTGGCTGTGTACCATGCTCCCCGCCCCCATGACCCTTGGCTGCATACCGTGCTCCGCCCGTTTGACGCTCTTGTCTCTTACAGAGTCCACCAATGTGCGCGTGCTGTACTTCAGCATCTTCTCCATGTGCTGTCTGATGGGGCTGGCCACCTGGCAGGTCTTCTATCTCCGACGATTCTTCAAGGCCAAGAAGCTGATAGAGTGAGCAGTGGCGCCTCCTGCAGGGAGTCAATGGAATTTCCTTGTAGGACTGTTTTCCCCCACAGCCGCTCTTGGGTTTGAACACCTAGGTCTGTGATCCCCTGGGCCCCACAGTGTGGCCCCTCTGTGTGCAATGCTCTGCAGACCCTGCTGTACATTTTGGATACATATTTTTCACATTAAACAAATAAGTGGGTGGAGAGTCTTGTGTTGTCTGTTCAGGTGGGTGATGAGAGTCGGGGAGCAGTATTATACATGTGATGGAGGTCGGGGAGCGGTATAATACGTGTGATGGAGGTCGGGGAGCGGTATAATACGTGTGATGGAGGTCGGGGAGCGGTATATTACATGTGATGGAGGTCGGGGAGCAGTATTATACATGTGATGGAGGTCGGGGAGCGGTATAATACGTGTGATGGAGGTCGGGGAGCGGTATAATACGTGTGATGGAGGTCGGGGAGCGGTATAATACGTGTGATGGAGGGTCGGGGAGCGGTATAATACGTGTGATGGAGGGTCGGGGAGCGGTATTATCCGTGTGATGGAGGTCGGGGAGCAGTATTATCTGTGTGATGGAGGTCGGGGAGCGGTATAATACATGTGATGGAGGTCGGGGAGCGGTATAATACATGTGATGGAGGTCGGGGAGCGGTATAATACATGTGATGGGGGTCGGGGAGCGGTATAATACATGTGATGGAGGTCGGGGAGCGGTATTATCTGTGTGATGGAGGTCGGGGAGCGGTATAATACATGTGATGGAGGTCGGGGAGCGGTATAATACATGTGATGGAGGTCGGGGAGCGGTATAATACATGTGATGGGGGTCGGGGAGCGGTATAATACATGTGATGGAGGTCGAGGAGCGGTATAATACATGTGATGGAGGTCGGGGAGCGGTATAATACGTGTGATGGAGGTCGGGGAGCGGTATAATACATGTGATGGGGGTCGGGGAGCGGTATAATACATGTGATGGAGGTCGGGGAGCGGTATAATACATGTGATGGGGGTCGGGGAGCGGTATAATACATGTGATGGGGGTCGGGGAGCGGTATAATACATGTGATGGAGGTCGGGGAGCGGTATAATACATGTGATGGGGGTCGGGGAGCGGTATAATACATGTGATGGAGGTCGGGGAGCGGTATAATACATGTGATGGGGGTCGGGGAGCGGTATAATAAATGTGATGGAGGTCGGGGAGCAGTGCTGCTGCGGTACAGGATAACAGCGTTATATGGAGGGGAATATTCATGTCATATAGCGGTTACTATACGTTACATATGACCTGTTATATAGCAGTCACTATACGTTACATATGACATGTTATATAGCGGTTACTATACGTTACATATGACCTGTTATATAGCAGTCACTATACGTTACATATGACATGTTATATAGCGGTTACTATACGTTACATATGACATGTTATATAGCGGTTACTATACATCACATATGACATGTTATATAGCGGTTACTATACGTCACATATGATATGTTATATAGCGGTTACTATACGTTACATATGATATGTTATATAGCGGTTACTATACGTTACATATGATATGTTATATAGCGGTCACTATACGTTACATATGACATGTTATATAGCGGTTACTATACGTTACATATGACATGTTATATAGCGGTCACTATACGTTACATATGACATGTTATATAGCGGTTACTATACGTCACATATGACATGTTATATAGTGGTTACTATACGTCACATATGACATGTTATATAGCGGTCACTATACGTTACATATGACATGTTATATAGCGGTTACTATACGTTACATATGACATGTTATATAGCGGTCACTATACGTTACATATGACATGTTATATAGCGGTTACTATACGTTACATATGACCTGTTATATAGCGGTTACTATACGTCACATATGACATGTTACATAGCGGTTACTATACGTTACATATGACATGTTATATAGCGGTTACTATACGTCACATATGACATGTTATATAGCGGTCACTATACGTTACATATGACATGTTATATAGCGGTTACTATACGTTACATATGACATGTTATCGTTATCCGTCAGGTCGTTATGATTACAGTGATATATATATAGTGTTATATAGCTTTTGTTATAGTTTATGGCATTTATACTATAAATACTGTCTTGCATATTGTACGAGCTGTAATATTTTTAGTTTTTCGCCAATGGAGTTATGTGAGGGCTTTTTATTTGCGGCATAAGCGGACGTTTTTAGCGGTACACCTTTTGGGTACATGTGGCGTTTTTTCTATATTTTATAGGTGGTGGGATTAACAAAAACATTGTCGTTTTGGTTGTTTTTTTTATTTATTTTTTTATGGTGTTAATAGGGCGGGATAATAAATGTAACGGTTAATAGACAAGGTCATTACGGACGCGGCGATACTAAATATATGTATTTTATTTATAGGGGATCTTTTATAAAGGGGAATGTGCATATTTAATTATTTATTTGTTTTAATTTATGTATTTACTTGTGTGTGATTTTATTTTTTATTTTTTTATTTTTTTTTTAACTTTTGCAGGTATATATATAATGTGTGCCGTAATGCATTATATATAGTGAATGAGCTGGCAATGCTACACGTTACACACTGACAGCTCATTCATTCCAACGATCAGGTCCCTGCCGCAAGGGAGGTGGAGGGAGCCGGAGAGGGGGGGGGGCACAGGGAGGGAGCCGGAGAGGGGGGGGGGGGGCACAGGGAGGGAGCCGGAGAGGTGGGGGGGGGGCACAGGGAGGGAGCCGGAGAGGTGGGGGGGGGGCACAGGGAGGAAGTCGGAGAGGTGGGGGGGGGGTACAGGGAGGGAGCCAGAGAGAGGGGGGAACAGGGATGGAGCCAGAGCGGGACCCAGGGGAGGGGGAAAGCAAACCTGGGGAGGTGGAGGGAGCCGGAGGGGGGGGGGGCACAGGGAGGGAGCCGGAGAGGTGGGGGGGGGCTGGAGAGGTGGGGGGGGGGCACAGGGAGGGAGCCGGAGAGGTGGGGGGGGGGCACAGGGAGGGAGCCGGAGAGGTGGGGGGGGGGGCACAGGGAGGGAGCCGGAGAGGTGGGGGGGGCACAGGGAGGGAGCCGGAGAGGTGGGGGGGGCACAGGGAGGGAGCCGGAGAGGTGGGGGGGCACAGGGAGGGAGCCAGAGCGGGACCCAGGGGAGGGGGGAAGCAGACCTGAAGAATGGGAGGGAGCCAGAGCGGGACCCAGGGGAGGGGGAAAGCAAACCTGGGGAGGTGGAGGGAGCCGGAGGGGGGGGGGCACAGGGAGGGAGCCGGAGAGGTGGGGGGGGGCTGGAGAGGTGGGGGGGGGGCCCAGGGAGGGAGCCGGAGAGGTGGGGGGGGGCACAGGGAGGGAGCCGGAGAGGTGGGGGGGGGCACAGGGAGGGAGCCGGAGAGGTGGGGGGGGCACAGGGAGGGAGCCGGAGAGGTGGGGGGGGGCACAGGGAGGGAGCCGGAGAGGTGGGGGGGGCACAGGGAGGGAGCCGGAGAGGTGGGGGGGCACAGGGAGGGAGCCAGAGCGGGACCCAGGGGAGGGGGGAAGCAGACCTGAAGAATGGGAGGGAGCCAGAGCGGGACCCAGGGGAGGGGGGAAGCAGACCTGAAGAATGGGAGGGAGCCAGAGCGGGACCCAGGGGAGGGGGGAAGCAGACCTGGGGAGGGAGCCAGAGCGGGACCCAGGGGAGGGGGGAAGCAGACCCGGGGAGGGAGCCAGAGCGGGACCTCATTCTTATTGACTCATCTAAAATCCTCTACTCTGAGTCAACTATGACCACGCTCAGCTCCTTCTTCCCCTCCCTTTGTGGTCTGAGGACATGTGATCTCCTCTCTGGGGGCGGGGTTAGCTGCCTATTGCCTTGGTAACTCAACCCTCAAGGCATCTGCATCATCTCCATGCACCTGTGCTGCTTCCATAGACTCACATTGGTTCTGTAATATGAAGCATTATAGTTCTATCTCTGCCTGCTGTCATTGACTGCAGCCGTATAGTGCCATCTCTGCTTGCTGTCAGTGAATGCAGCTGCATAGTGCCATCTCTGCTTTCTGTCAGTGAATGCAGCTGTATAGTGCCATCTCTGCTTTCTGTCAGTGAATGCAGCTGTATAGTGCCATCTCTGCTTTCGGTCAGTGACTGCAGCTGTATAGTGCTATCTCTGCTTTCTGTCAGTGACTGCAGCATATGTACCTGTCTGTGTCACAGCTCTGTGTATTGTAAGTGTTATAGATGTTTTTAGAGTGTGGATGGAACTAGAATATTTTCATTCACAGTCAGCAAGCAGAGGTCTAAACCTACCCTACACCCCCACCCCGGATGAGTGAAGTGAGGGTTATTCCATATTAAACTGATACTATCCCCCCCTTCCATATCCGGAGTTCTCTGTTTCCTTTTTAAGCTTATATTCTGGACGTTTCATCTCTTACCGTATTAAGGGTTTATTGGTGTCTCTCCCATTAAAGGGGTTATCCAGCGCTACAAAAACACGGCCACTTTTCCCCTCTCTTGTCTCCAGTTTGGGTGGGGTTTTAAACTCGGTTCCATTGAAGTAAATGGAGCTTAAAGAGGATGTACCACCAGGTACATCCTCTTTTACCTGAACCCACTGATCGAACGGCGCCGGCACGGGGAGGCCGGTGCCGTGGTCCGTTTTTCGGACCGCCGCCTGGTTCCTGTGCACGGCGCTGTTCTATGCACCGGAACCGGCTGGTGCTCAAGCACTGGAGGCCGGAGGAGCCGCCCCCAGTGGGAGGGAATTCCCTCCCCTCTATGACGCTCCGTTAGAATGAATGGAGCCGCGTCATAGAGGGGAGGGAATTCCCTCCCACTGGGGGCGGCTCCTCCGGCCACCAGTGCTTGAGTACCGCCGCTTCCGGTGCATAGAACGGGGCCGTGCACGGGAATCGGGTCTCGGTCCGAAAAACGGACCGTGGCACCGGCCTCCCCGTGCCGGCGCCGTTCGATCAGTGGGTTCAGGTAAAAGAGGATGTACCTGGTGGTACATTCTCTTTTAGCTCCATTTACTTCAATGGAACTGAGTTTGAAACCCCACCCAAACTGGAGACAAGACAGGGGAAAAGTGGCCGTGTTTTTGTAGCGCTGGATAATCCCTTTAAAAATGCATGTTATTGTTGGTGGACTGTGCTGTATCTCTCTGCCTACTATAGTGCCATAGGCACCGGCTCTCGGTGATATCATCCACAGCCATTGGAATGGCTGATCTAGAGGGACGGGGGCTAGGCCTTTAGGTCAGCCCATTCTAATGGATGCAGAGGGGCGGGGCCTGTGTGGGCAGCGATATGGGGGGCACCATTGCTGTTAAGGCCCGCCCCTAAGGCACTGTACACCAACAATAACATGCATTTTTGAGAGAAGTGATCACCAAGAAATCCTTTATACAGACAGATATAATAAGTTTAGTAGGGTGCTGGTACAGAAATGGGCGTGATCACCTAAAGAAGCTTTTTGTTCCCCCCCTAATAGTTCTATAATAGGGATAGCTATGGGTGAGGGGTCTTCAGGCTCTGACATGAATAATACCATGTTGTCTGCGTAAAGACCTATGCTATGCAATCTTCCTGTTTACCATTTATCACTCCTTTATATAGCCAAAGGCTCTCTAGGTATAAGGGGGAAGGCACCCCTGCCGGGTCCCCGAATAAGGAGAGAGTATACCATGAACTAAGACATGTATACGTCCATGATTATGGAAGGCCTCCGTGTATACATCTACCAACCCCAGAATTAAATGTTCAGTGTCTACCATTATGGAAGGCCTCCATGTACATGTCTACCATTATGGAAGGCCGCTGTGTACATGTCTACCATTATGGAAGGCCGCTGTGTACATGTCTACCATTATGGAAGGCCGCTGTGTACATGTCTGCCAATATGGAAGGCTGGTGTGTACATGTCTGCCAATATGGAAGGTCTCCGTGTACATGTCTACCAATATGGAAGGCCGCTGTGTACATGTCTGCCAATATGGAAGGCCTCCGTGTACATGTCTACCAATATGGAAGACCGCTGTGTACATGTCTACCAAAATGGAAGGCCTCCGTGTACATGTCTGCCAATATCGAAGGCCTCCATGTACATGTCTACCAAAATGGAAGGCCTCCGTGTACATGTCTGCCAATATGGAAGGCCTCCGTGTACATGTCTGCCAATATGGAAGGGCTCTGTGTACATGTCTGCCAATATGGAAGGCCTCCATGTACATGTCTACCAATATGGAAGACCGCTGTGTACATGTCTGCCAATATGGAAGGCCTCCATGTACATGTCTACCAATATGGAAGACCGCTGTGTACATGTCTGCCAATATGGAAGGCCTCCGTGTACATGTCTGCCAATATGGAAGGCCTCCGTGTACATGTCTACCAATATGGAAGGGCTCTGTGTACATGTCTACCAATATGGAAGGGCTCTGTGTACATGTCTACCAATATGGAAGGCCTCCGTGTACATGTCTGCCAATATGGAAGGGCTCCGTGTACATGTCTGCCAATATGGAAGGCCTCCGTGTACATGTCTGCCAATATGGAAGGGCTCCGTGTACATGTCTGCCAATATGGAAGGGCTCCGTGTACATGTCTGCCAATATGGAAGGGCTCCGTGTACATGTCTGCCAATATGGAAGGGCTCCGTGTACATGTCTGCCAATATGGAAGGGCTCCGTGTACATGTCTGCCAATATGGAAGGGCTCCGTGTACATGTCTGCCAATATGGAAGGGCTCCGTGTACATGTCTGCCAATATGGAAGGGCTCCGTGTACATGTCTGCCAATATGGAAGGGCTCCGTGTACATGTCTGCCAATATGGAAGGGCTCCGTGTACATGTCTGCCAATATGGAAGGGCTCCGTGTACATGTCTGCCAATATGGAAGGGCTCCGTGTACATGTCTGCCAATATGGAAGGGCTCCGTGTACATGTCTACCAATATTGAAGGCCGCTGTGTACATGTCTACCAATATGGAAGGCCGCTGTGTACATGTCTACCAATATGGAAGGCCGCTGTGTACATGTCTGCCAATATGGAAGGGCTCCGTGTACATGTCTGCCAATATGGAAGGGCTCTGTGTACATGTCTACCAATATGGAAGGGCTCCGTGTACATGTCTACCAATATGGAAGGGCTCTGTGTACATGTCTACCAATATGGAAGGCCGCTGTGTACATGTCTACCATTATGGAAGGGCTCCGTGTACATGTCTACCATTATGGAAGGCCTCCGTGTACATGTCTACCAATATGGAAGGCCGCTGTGTACATGTCTACCAATATGGAAGGCCGCTGTGTACATGTCTACCAATATGGAAGGCCGCTGTGTACATGTCTACCAATATGGAAGGCCGCTGTGTACATGTCTACCATTATGGAAGGCCTCCGTTTATTCATCTACCATACTGGGATTATCTCTTTAGTGTCTGCTATTATGGAAGGCCTCCGTATATTCGTCTGCTATTATGGAATTGTGCTGTGAAATCCTGACTCGTGAGGTGACTGTGAATCCCGGTGAACCAGGAGGCCAACATCCTACTCGCCTGACTACCCGAGGACTGGTCAGCAAAAAATAATCTACGGCTGGCTTTTTCCTGCACACGTTCTTAGCGGATAACCACGCACTCCTACTACTACTCAGACTGATCACCCACGTCCACTTCTAGCTCCAAACATTACACCTAAGGCTCTGCAGCAGGATGGCGCCAGCCTCCCTGACAGTCTATGGGGGGCGCCTCCTCTCTCCACGCTGAAGAATGAACATGTCCAGAGAGAGGAGGCGCCCCCATAGACTGTCATTATGACATTCCGCCACTAATTCTAGCGGTACCACATTAGGACTCCCAAAGATATGGTCTATAGGGGATAAAGTATTCCAGCCTATGGCAGGAGTCTGCTCTTGTATCCAGGGGTAGAACTCTATATACACTCTGTGTCACATTCCCAGCATACGGACATCCCCCATAGGTTACAGCCGCGTATGAGACCCCCAGCAGCACAGGAGATGCGTTGTCCATCGTAGCAGGAACACACAGCAACCATCAGGATGTATTTAACCACAATTCCCTCGGTTTGTGTATCAGTAGGGACAAGTCTCTAGAGTTAACACTCGGTCCACTCTAGCCAGGGCTTATAGGCCATTTTGTTGTTTGGGGTGTAAGGGGTGACTCTAGGATTATATTTCCATATATGAGAAACAACCATAACCCTGTGGCATCGGCTTCCCGTCCCCCTGGCATTCCAGGACACAAACGGTATTCCTGCCATAGTATAGAGCCATCCTCCAGCGCCTCATTGTCCAGGTGTTATAGAGCCATCCTCCAGCGCCTCATTGTCCAGGTGGTATAGAGCCATCCCCCAGCGCCTCATTGTCCAGGTGGTATAGAGCCATCCCCCCGCGCCTCATTGTCCAGGTGGTATAGAGCCATCCCCCAGCGCCTCATTGTCCAGGTGGTATAGAGCCATCCCCCAGCGCCTCATTGTCCAGGTGTTATAGAGCCATCCCCCAGCGCCTCATTGTCCTGGTGGTATAGAGCCATCCTCCAGCGCCTCATTGTCCAGGTGGTATAGAGCCATCCTCCAACGCCTCATTGTCCAGGTGGTATAGAGCCATCCCCCAGCGCCTCATTGTCCAGGTGGTATAGAGCCGTCCCCCAGCGCCTCATTGCCCAGGTGGTATAGAGCCATCCCCCCAGAGCCTCATTGCCCAGGTGGTATAGAGCCATCCCCCAGCGCCTCATTGTCCAGGTGGTATAGAGCCATCCCCCCGCGCCTCATTGTCCAGGTGGTATAGAGCCATCCCCCAGCGCCTCATTGTCCAGGTGGGGTGGTATAGAGCCATCCCCCAGCGCCTCATTGTCGAGGTGGTATAGAGCCATCCCCCAGCGCCTCATTGTCCAGGTGGTATAGAGCCATCCCCCAGCGCCTCATTGTCCAGGTGGTATAGAGCCATCCCCCAGCGCCTCATTGTCCAGGTGTTATAGAGCCATCCCCCAGCGCCTCATTGTCCAGGTGGTATAGAGCCATCCCCCAGCGCCTCATTGTCCAGGTGGTATAGAGCCATCTTCCAGCGCCTCATTGTCCAGGTGGTATAGAGCCATCTTCCAGCGCCTCATTGTCCAGGTGGGGTGGTATAGAGCCATCCCCCAGCGCCTCATTGTCCAGGTGGGGTGGTATAGAGCCATCCCCCAGCGCCTCATTGTCCAGGTGGTATAGAGCCATCCCCCAGCGCCTCATTGTCCAGGTGGTATAGAGCCATCCCCCAGCGCCTCATTGTCCAGGTGGTATAGAGCCATCCCCCAGCGCCTCATTGTCCAGGTGGTATAGAGCCATCCCCCAGCGCCTCATTGTCCAGGTGGTATAGAGCCATCCCCCAGCGCCTCATTGTCCAGGTGTTATAGAGCCATCCCCCAGCGCCTCATTGTCCTGGTGGTATAGAGCCATCCTCCAGCGCCTCATTGTCCAGGTGGTATAGAGCCATCCTCCAACGCCTCATTGTCCAGGTGGTATAGAGCCATCCCCCAGCGCCTCATTGTCCAGGTGGTATAGAGCCGTCCCCCAGCGCCTCATTGCCCAGGTGGTATAGAGCCGTCCCCCAGCGCCTCATTGTCCAGGTGGTATAGAGCCATCCCCCCGCGCCTCATTGTCCAGGTGGTATAGAGCCATCCCCCAGCGCCTCATTGTCCAGGTGGGGTGGTATAGAGCCATCCCCCAGCGCCTCATTGTCGAGGTGGTATAGAGCCATCCCCCAGCGCCTCATGGTCCAGGTGGTATAGAGCCATCCTCCAGCGCCTCATTGTCCAGGTGGTATAGAGCCATCCCCCCGCGCCTCATTGTCCAGGTGGTATAGAGCCATTCCCCAGCGCCTCATTGTCCAGGTGGTATAGAGCCATCCCCCAGGGCCTCATTGTCCAGGTGGTATAGAGCCATCCCCCAGCGCCTCATTGTCCAGGTGGGGTGGTATAGAGCCATCCCCCAGCGCCTCATTGTCCAGGTGGTATAGAGCCATCCCCCCGCGCCTCATGGTCCAGGTGGTATAGAGCCATCCCCCAGCGCCTCATTGTCCAGGTGGTACAGAGCATCCCCCAGCGCCTCATTGTCCAGGTGGTACAGAGCATCCCCCCGCGCCTCATTGTCCAGGTGGTATAGAGCCATCCCCCAGCGCCTCATTGTCCAGGTGGTATACAGCCATCCCCCAGCGCCTCATTGTCCAGGTGGTATAGAGCCATCCCCCAGCGCCTCATTGTCCAGGTGTTATAGAGCCATCCCCCAGCGCCTCATTGTCCTGGTGGTATAGAGCCATCCCCCAGCGCCTCATGGTCCAGGTGGTATAGAGCCATCCCCCAGCGCCTCATTGTCCAGGTGGTATAGAGCCATCCCCCAGCGCCTCATTGTCCAGGTGGGGTGGTATAGAGCCATCCCCCAGCGCCTCATTGTCCAGGTGTTATAGAGCCATCCCCCAGCGCCTCATTGTCCAGGTGGTATAGAGCCATCCTCCAGCACCTCATTGTCCAGGTGGTATAGAGCCATCCTCCAACGCCTCATTGTCCAGGTGGTATAGAGCCATCCCCCAGCGCCTCATTGTCCAGGTGGTATAAAGCCATCCGCCAGCGCCTCATTGTCCAGGTGGTATAGAGCCATCCCCCAGCGCCTCATTGTCCAGGTGGTATAGAGCCATCCCCCCGCGCCTCATTGTCCAGGTGGTATAGAGCCATCCCCCAGCGCCTCATTGTCCAGGTGGGGTGGTATAGAGCCATCCTCCAGCGCCTCATTGTCCAGGTGGTACAGAGCCATCCCCCCGCGCCTCATTGTCCAGGTGGTATAGAGCCATCCCCCAGCGCCTCATTGTCCAGGTGGTATAGAGACATCCCCCAGCGCCTCATTGTCCAGGTGGGGTGGTATAGAGACATCCCCCAGCGCCTCATTGTCCAGGTGGTATAGAGCCATCCCCCCGCGCCTCATGGTCCAGGTGGTATAGAGCCATCCCCCAGCGCCTCATTGTCCAGGTGGTATACAGCCATCCCCCCGCGCCTCATTGCCCAGGTGGTATAGAGCCATCCCCCAGCGCCTCATTGTCCAGGTGGTACAGAGCATCCCCCAGCGCCTCATTGTCCAGGTGGTATAGAGCCACCCCCCCGCGCCTCATTGTCCAGGTGGTATAGAGCCATCCGCCAGCGCCTCATTGTCCAGGTTGTATACAGCCATCCCCCAGCGCCTCATTGTCCAGGTGGTATAGAGCCATCCCCCCGCGCCTCATGGTCCAGGTGGTATAGAGCCATCCCCCAGCGCCTCATTGTCCAGGTGGTATAGAGCCGTCCTCCAGCGCCTCATTGTCCAGGTGGTATAGAGCCATCCGCCAGCGCCTCATTGTCCAGGTTGTATACAGCCATCCCCCAGCGCCTCATTGTCCAGGTGGTATAGAGCCATCCCCCCGCGCCTCATGGTCCAGGTGGTATAGAGCCATCCCCCAGCGCCTCATTGTCCAGGTGGTATAGAGCCATCCTCCAACGCCTCATTGTCCAGGTGGTATAGAGCCATCCCCCAGCGCCTCATTGTCCAGGTGGTATAGAGCCATCCCCCAGCGCCTCATTGCCCAGGTGGTATAGAGCCATCCCCCAGCGCCTCATTGCCCAGGTGGTATAGAGCCATCCCCCAGCGCCTCATTGTCCAGGTGGTATAGAGCCATCCCCCAGCGCCTCATTGTCCAGGTGGTATACAGCCATCCCCCAGCGCCTCATTGTCCAGGTGGTATAGAGCCATCCCCCCGCGCCTCATGGTCCAGGTGGTATAGATCCATCCCCCAGCGCCTCATTGTCCAGGTGGTATAGAGCCATCCCCCAGCGCCTCATTGTCCAGGTGGTATAGAGCCATCCCCCAGAGCCTCATTGTCCAGGTGGTATAGAGCCATCCCCCAGCGCCTCATTGTCCAGGTGGTATAGAGCCATCCCCCAGGGCCTCATTGTCCAGGTGGTATAGAGCCATCCCCCAGCGCCTCATTGTCCAGGTGGTATAGAGCCATCCCCCAGGGCCTCATTGTCCAGGTGGTATAGAGCCATCCCCCCAGAGCCTCATTGTCCAGGTGGTATAGAGCCATCCCCCAGCGCCTCATTGTCCAGGTGGTATAGAGCCATCCCCCAGCGCCTCATTGTCCAGGTGGTATAGAGCCATCCCCCAGCGCCTCATTGTCCAGCCCTCCAGAGAAAGAACACACAGAATGGAGCAATGCCATCTAGTGGCCAGAAACTATAACAGCGCACAGGGCAATACTAGTACCATCCAGTAAAGATGGCAGGGCATGGTGGTGGCATTGTGGTGATTATGCCCGGACGCCACTAAAGATGGATCTTTGTAGCCTAATGGTTACGGAGGAAGACCCCATCACACTGGTAGCTATAGTAGATTACATTAAAGTATAGCAAACAAGCAAAGAAATGATCCGTCCAGATCACCGCTGCCACCACCTAAAGGATATATAATATGTTTGGGTAAGAAGACACAGCAGTATAGTATTACATAAGAAGAGAGTGTTTTCTAACAATCTGTTACCACTCAGAGCATATCCCCGATATACAACTATAAGATAGCCATTCCTGGCCTCCTGGGTCCCTGAGCACAAAGCTGCAGATCACAAGTGACACCTACTCCTCCAATCAGACCGCATACGCCATGAAGTGACCACGGCTGACTGCAGCAAATGTAATCGCGGAAGATAGAACTATTACCCCTGCTGTTCAGTAGCCTGGCCAAGAATGGTGGAGGTGGTGCACTCCCTGGGTGCAGGAAGATGCTGATGCAGACACTTCTCTGTAGACCAGGAAGATGCTGATGCAGACACTTCTCTGTAGACCAGGAAGATGCTGATGCAGACACTTCTCTGTAGACCAGGAAGATGATGATGATGCAGACACTTCTCTGTAGACCAGGAAGATGCTGATGCAGACACTTCTCTGTAGAAAAAGATGATGATGCAGACACTTCTCTGTAGACCAGGAAGATGATGATGCAGACACTTCTCTGTAGACCAGGAAGATGATGATGCAGACACTTCTCTGTAGACCAGGAAGATGATGATGATGCAGACACTTCTCTGTAGACCAGGAAGATGATGATGATGCAGACACTTCTCTGTAGACCAGGAAGATGATGATGATGCAGACACTTCTCTGTAGACCAGGAAGATGATGATGATGCAGACACTTCTCTGTAGACCAGGAAGATGATGATGATGCAGACACTTCTCTGTAGACCAGGAAGATGATGATGATGCAGACACTTCTCTGGAGACCAGGAAGATGATGATGATGCAGACACTTCTCTGGAGACCAGGAAGATGATGATGCAGACACTTCTCTGTAGACCAGGAAGATGATGATGATGCAGACACTTCTCTGTAGACCAGGAAGATGATGATGATGCAGACACTTCTCTGGAGACCAGGAAGATGATGATGATGCAGACACTTCTCTGGAGACCAGGAAGATGATGATGATGCAGACACTTCTCTGGAGACCAGGAAGATGATGATGATGCAGACACTTCTCTGGAGACCAGGAAGATGATGATGATGCAGACACTTCTCTGTAGACCAGGAAGATGATGATGATGCAGACACTTCTCTGTAGACCAGGAAGATGATGATGATGCAGACACTTCTCTGTAGACCAGGAAGATGATGATGATGCAGACACTTCTCTGTAGACCAGGAAGATGATGATGATGCAGACACTTCTTTGTAGACCAGGAAGATGATGATGATGCAGACACTTCTCTGTAGACCAGGAAGATGATGATGATGCAGACACTTCTCTGTAGACCAGGAAGAAGATGGTTAAGAGGAAAAAGGCCTTTAATATTTTTAACTATGCAAGCTGACCTAATATTTTTACAAGAATTGCATTTTTCCAAAGACTCTATGCCTAAATTCATGCATAAACCATTTTCATTGTTTTTCCTCTCCTTAGCAGATGAGAAGTAGAGAGGAGTGGGCATATTTTTCTCTAAGAAGGTGGACTTTGTGTCATCGGGCACGCACTGCGACTCTTACGGTCGATACTTGCTGGTCACGGGTACTCTTCAAGGCTCTCCGGTCTCCTTCCTACCCTACTACGCACCTAATATAGGCCAGGTAACATTTTTTCAGGACATGTTTCGGACGCTTGCCCCTCACTTTGTGGGATGGCTCATATTTGCTGGGGACTCTAAGGGCCCTATTCCACCGGTGCAGGTCTTATAAAGCGATCAACGATTTCTCGTTCGGTCGTTAATCGTTAACTGCATTTCAACCGAACGATTAGCGTTTAGATTCGAACGATTTAACGATAATCTGAACGATAATCGTTCGGTTGAAATGCAGTTAATGATTAACGACCGAACGAGAAATTGTTGATCGCTTTATAAGACCTGGACCTATTTTTATCGTTGCTCGTTCACAAATCGTTCGCATTGAATAAGACATCGTTCGGTCGTTCACAATAGATAAAAACGCAATAGCGAATAAATAGCAAAGAAAAAACTATCGTAATTACGATCATAAGTAACGATTATCGTTCCATGGAAATGAGTGAACGTTTTCAGGTCTTTTGCAATAGCGGTTGATTGAGATTGGTAATCGTTAACGATTATGCAAACGATAATTGTCCGGTGGAATAGGGCCCTAATTTGGCATTGGACTTCACTCTGGACAAAAAAAGCAGGGAGATTTCCCAAACGTAGTGCCCCGACAAAGTATGGTCTGACTTTAGCCAAACTTTTTAACTCTTATGACTTGATTGATGCCTGGCGGTCAGCTAATCCCGCTACCAGGGATTATACATTTCAGCAGCCCATTCCTCATACTCCCGAATAGACAGCGTCCTTCTCTCCTCTCAACTTTCCTTTAACTTAGCCTCCTTCAAAATAATGCCCACCCCATGGTCTGACCATGATCCAGTATTGGTAACTTTAGAACCTTCTGGACTCCTCCAACCAGGTTACCATGGTGACTTAATGAATCCTTCCTAACTAATCCCATTTTATGTGAAGAAATATTGACTGAGCTCTTCCAGATTAATTTAGCTTCAGACACATCTCCATTTATAAATTGGGAGGCACATAAAGCATGCTTGCGGGGCAAACTCATCAGCATAGCCTCTAAAATGAAGAGGGAAAGAGAAGCCACCCTGAAAAAGAAACAAATAGAATATGCGTTCTTACGTGCCCAACATAAACGCGATCCTCAGGCCAACGTTCTTCCGGCCTTAGAGGCTGCTAGGACAGAGTTGAACTTAAGGTTAACTACGGTGGCAGAACGCAGCCTTAGATGGACGCAGTATTGTTTCTTTAGTCAGAGTGACAAACCTGGTACGCTTTTAGCTCGAAGGTTAACAACTAGACCAAAGATTCGTCAATCCCAACTCTGAGATTAGCAGATGGCACAACCTCCCAACATCCTGATCAAGTCCTAGATGGATTCCATTTGTTTTATGACTTACTATATGCTAATAATCAGACCTTTAATAAATAGAAAGCAGACAAACTATTTAGGAATATCCATTTACCTTCTTTATCTACCACACATAGGGATCTTATGGATAAGCCGATTTCTCTGGAGGAAGTGCTCTCAGTAATTAAGGCCCTTAAAGGGGATCCACCCCGAGCCCTGATGGATTTACAAGTTTGTATTATAAGGAATTTTCTGATGTACTGGCCCCCCACTTATTGGAGTTGTTTAATTCCTTGCAGGATGGTGGAGTTCCCTGTCCAGAAATGCTAAAAGCGTACATTTCCGTGATTCCGAAGCCGGATAGGTACCATGCTTATTGTGAGAATTTTTGTCCTATCTCACTTATTAACCTCTTAAGGACCCATGACGTACCGGCACGTCATGGATCACTGTCACTTAAGGACCCATGACGTACCGGTACGCGAGTCCTTTAAGAGGGCGCCGCGGCCGGTCGGGTCCCGATCGGGGGAGATAGCCTGCTATAATACATAGCAGGCCATCTCTCCCTGTCGGCATGGAGGGTTGTTAACCCCCCCCATGCCGACGATCGCCGCTATTGGCTGATAAGCCCATAGCGGCGATCGGAACCTTTCCGGGCCATCGGTGGCCCGATGACCCGGAAAAAAATGGCGGTCGGTGCTGTCCGAGGACGGCACCGACCGCCATTACTGTAAAAAGTAATGGTGGTCACGGTACCACCGTCCCGATCGCCGTGAACGGCCGGCCATCCGGCCGGCCGTTCACAGCGATCAAAGTCCCCACAAGTAATAAATACCTGCTCCGGACCCCTCAGCTAGGTAGCTGAGGGGTCCAGAGCAGGTATTTGTACATTACTCACCTGTCCCGGGGTCCTGATCGGCGTCTTCCGGGTTCCCGGCGTCCTCTTCATCTTGTCGGGTCTTCGGCTTCTTCCGTGAGTCCCGATCGGCTTTTTCCGGCTCCAGCGTCGTCTTTTTTCGTATTTTTCCGGCTCCAGCGTCGTCTATTTTCGGATCTTGCGCTCTGCTGCCCCCTAGTGGCTGATAAGTGTAATACACGTATCAGCCACTACAGGGATGTTCAGAATGTAGTAAAAAAAAAATTTTTTTTCCCAATTTTTTTTTTTTCTATTTTCCGCACCCTATCGCCGCTGAGTGTTGATCAGCATCGCACGAAAGTGCGCTGCTAATCAGCAACTCCTCCTTTTTGGCGTAGGGTGGTTTTTTTATATCCTACTGCCACGGTCTGCTGATAAGTGCCGAACATAAGTGCGGCATTTATCAGCAACACCATTTTTAGCGTAGGTTTTTTTTGTATACTTACTGTAAAAAACACGTAAAAAAAACACTACATTACACCACACTACATTGAATAAAGTTTTACACTACACCACTACATACCCCATATACCAATCCCCGTATAAAGATGGCGCCCAGGGTGTTTTCGGTATCGGACGCATACGTTATTATTGCCTCCGACACTGAAACAGCCAGTGAGGATGAATGGGGGGATCCTTTTTTCCTCCATTCATCCTCATCCTCCTCATCATCCAGTGACGTGTCTGGGGGTAGCGTAGCGTACACTGCCCCCCAGACACGTCTTTTCCGCCAGTACCGTCCCAATAAGAGATCACGGTATGGCGTGAAATTCTACAAACTGTGTGAGCGTACCTCAGGGTACTCTTACAGATTTAGGGTACGTGCACACTGCGGAATGGCGAAGGATAACCCTTTGTGCATTCCGCAGCTGGCACCCGCCGGCGGACTGATGCAGGGGCGCGTCTCCGCCCGTGTCATAGACTCTATCCTATGCATGGGCGGATTCCATCATCCGTCATTCCATCAACACGTTGGACGGAGAGCGGAATCCGCCCGTGCATAGAATGGAGTCTACGTCACGGACGGAGACGTGCGCCTGCATCAGTCCGCCGGCGGGTGCCAGCTGCGGAATGCACAAAGGGTTATCTTTCGCGATTCCGCAGTGTGCACGTACCCTTAGAGTGTATGAAGGAAGGGACACCCGAATCCAGCCCCCAGATGCCCACTCCCCCCCCCCCCCCATCCTCGGAGTTAGTGGGGACATCGTCCGGGAACTGATCTTCCCACTGCTGGATAAAGGTCACCACCTGTACGGGGATAACTTTTATACCAGCACCCCTCTTCCGGTCCCTCGCTGCCTGAGCTACTGTAGCTTGTGGCATGATCCGTAAATATCAGAAGTAGTAATAGCGCCCTAATATTTAGCAGCCATGGAGCGGACCCAGCGCTTCTGGATATGAAGGACCCCGTATCGCACCAGGACAACATTTTCCAGGTAACGTCCCCCACACTGGAGAAAGGGAGACCCCAGAAGAAGTGCAGAGTGTGGGGTAACAGGGGGATCAGGAAGGACGCCATTTACCAGTGTGCCACCTGTCCTGATCCCCCCGGCCTCTGCATATTGGATCACTCCAAGGCGTACCACACGTCACTGGGGTTCTACATTTTCTAAATTCTGTCCCTTATTCCTATTTCAGGGGTCACGTTGATCCAGGGATTATTCTGATCGCCATTATGGAGTCGGGAAGGAATTTTTCCCCTGTGATGAGGCTACTGTCGTCTGCCTCACGAGGGTTTTTTGCCTTCCTCTGGATCAACACAGGTTGAGTTTGATGGACACCTGTCATTTCCAACCTTATAAACCAATAATTGGCCTAATACCCCCAAATAAATTAGAATTGTCCCTTTTCCCCAGCTAAATAGGTATGGCCGCCATTCCCATTAGAGGAGGCCATGATGCAATTACAAAGCCTCTGTGCGGCCAGGACAGTAGAAACCCCCCACAAGTGACCCCATTCTGGAAACTACACCCCATAAGGAATCTAACAAGTGGGGCAGCGGGTATATGGCCCCCTGGTGACGGCCACATTTGGGACGTGAAAATGAAAAAAATTGTATTTTTTATTTTCACGGCACATGTTCTACACATGTGCCCATCACCAGTGGGGTCCATATCCTCACTGCACCCCTTGTTAGATTCCTTATGGGGTGTAGTTTCCAGAATTGGGTCACTTGTGGGGGGTTTCTACTGTTCTGGCAGCACAGGAGCTTTGTAATTGCGACATGGCCTCCATCCCCCATTCCAGCCTCTAAATGGCGCTCTGTCCTTTTGGTGACTTGCCCTGTGCCCATATGGCACATTATGTCCACATGTGGGGTATTTTCGTACTCAGGGGAAATTACCCTACACGTTTTGTGTTCATTTTCTTTTTTAACCCCTTGTGGAAATGGAAAAAAATCAAGGCTAGACCAACATTTAGTGTAATTTTTTTTTAATTTTTACTCTAAATCATTGATCTTGTCTTGATTTTTTCATTTTCACAAGGGGTTAAAAGATAAAAAAAACCACAATGTGTAGAGCAATTTCCCCTGAGTACGGAAATACCCCACATGTGGACATAAAGCGCCATGTGGGTGCAGGGTAAGCCTCCAAAGGGAAGGAGCGCCATTTGGTTTTTGAAGGCTGGATTTGGATGGAATGGATTTCGAGGGGCCATGTTGCATTCAAAAGGCCCCTGTGTTGCCAAGACAGTTAAACCCCCCACAAGTGACCCTATTATGGAAACTACACCCCTCAAGGAATGTAACAAGGGGTGTAGTGAGCATATGGACCCCACTGGTGACGGGCACAAATGTGGAACAATGTGGCGTGAAAATGAAATATTAAATTTTTTACACTATAATGTTGGTCTAGCCTTGAATTTATCATTTTCACAAGGGGTTAAAAGAGAAAAAAAAAACACAAAATGTGTAGAGCAATTTCCCCCGAGTCCGTAAATACCCCACATGTGGACATAAAGCGCCATGTGGGTGCAGGGCAAGCCTCTGAAGGGAAGGAGCGCCATTTGGATTTTGGAGGTTGGATTTGGCTAGAATGGATGATGAACGCCATGTCGCATTTACAGAGCCCTCGTGCTGCCAAAACACTGTAAACCCCCCACAAGTGACCCCATTCTGGAAACTGCACCCCACAAGGAATCTAACAAGGGGTGCAATGAGGATATGGACCCCTGGATGACGGCCACATTTGTGCCATGAAAGTGAAAAAATGAAAATTTTCACTTTCACGTCACATTTTTCCACATTTGTGCCCGTCACCAGTGGGGTCCATATCCTCGGTGCACCCCTTGTTAGATTCCTTGAGGGGTGTAGTTTCCAGAATGGGGTCACTTGTGGGGGGTTTCCAGTGTCTTGGCAGCACGAGGGCTCTGTAAATGCGACATGACCCTTGAAATCCATTCCAGTGAAATCCAGCTTCCAAAAGCCAATTGGCGCTCCTTCCCTTTGGAGGCTCGTCCTGCGCCCGCTTGGCACTTTATGGCCACATGTGGGGTATTTCTGTACTCGGGAGAAACTGCGCTACATGTTTTGTGTTTTTTTTTTCCTTTTATCCCTTTGTGAAAATGAAAAATTGAAGGCTAGAACAACGTTTTAGTGTAAAAAATACTTTAGTCTTTTTTCAAGCCATATTGTTTGGAAAATCTGTGAAGCACCTGTGGGGTCCAGATGCTCACCGCACCCCTTGTTACATTCCTTGAGGGGTGTAGTTTTCTAAATGGTGTCCCTTTAGGGGTGTTTTTTAGGTTTTGGCACCCCAGAGCCTCTGCCAACCTGAAGTGGTACAGTCAAAAATGACCAAAAATAACGGAGCCATTGAAATTCACTAGGCGCTCCCTTATATCTGAGGCTTGTGGTTGCGTCAAATAGCGCAATAGGGCCACATATGGGGTATTTCTATAAACTGCAGAAACGGGGCAATCAATATTGGGGTGCATTTCTCTGGTAATAAGCTTATAATTATGAAAAATATTGGATTACAATAAAATCTCTGCACAGAAAATTAAAATTTTCAAATTTCTTACACACTTAGCTTTTATTTCTGTGACTCCCCTAAAGGGTTAAAAAACTTTCTGGATGTGCTTTTGCAGAGTTTAGGGGGTGCAGTTTCTGAAATGGGGTGCTTCGTGGGGCTTTCTAACATACAGGCCCCTCAAATACACTTTGGGGGTACAAACCCACACACCGTATACGAGCAGATACGCAACAAATACGCATCAGATTTGATGGTACAGATTTGATGCTGTGTTCAGTTATTTAGATCTAATCTGCTGCGTATTTGATGCGTATTTGCAGCGTATCGCAGCAGTAAATACGCTGCGTATACGGTGTGTGGGTTTATACCCTCAACCTGAACAGGTCCCTAAAAATATCTGATTTTGAAATTTTACTGAAAATTTGGAAATTTGCTGCTAATGTTTTAAGCTTTCTATTGTCTATAAAAAATGAAATATAGTTTAATAAATGCCGCCAACATAAAGTAGACATGTTGCTAATGCTATTTAATATATAATTTATGTGGTATAACCATTTTCTGTATAAGCAGAAAAGTTTTAAAGTTGGAAAAATGCATTTTTTCACAATTTTTCACACTATTTTGGTTTTTTTCATAAAGATTCATTATAAGTATCGACTCCAATTTACAAGAAATGTGAAGTACAATATGTCACGAGAAAACAAACTCAGAATCAGCCGGATAGGTAAAAGCATCCCGAAGTTATTAATGAATAAAGTGACACTGGTCAAATTCATAAAATTTGCTCCGGTCCTTAAGGCCATTTCAGGCCCGGTCCTTAAGGGGTTAATGTCGATTTGAAAATCCAGACCAAAATTCTCTCTCTCCGTATGAACTCCTTTTTGGAATCCTATATTCATGCCGACCAGGTCGTTTTCATCCCTAACAGACAGGCCTCAGACCAAACAAGGCAGGTATTGGATCTAATTGCTCTAGTTCAGTCCCAATGGGCCTCCACTACCTCTAAACAAGCCCTTTGTCTATCTCTGGACCTACACAAAGCGTTTGATTCTCTAAATTGGGAATTCCTTTTCTATGTTCTTGAGCGTTGGGGATTCGGCCCTAGGTTTTTAACGATTCTGCGTGGATTATATTCCGCCCTCTTTGCTCAGATTAATATAAAGGGTCATTTGTCCCCACAGATAGTGGTTAGACGGAGTACACGCCAAGGGTGCCTGTTGTCGCCCGCCTTGTTTGATCTAGCCATTGAGCCCCTGACCCATCTAATTAGGTCTAACACTAGCATCAAAGGGATAGAGGTTGGGGGAATCCAACATAAATGCGCATTATATGCGCATGATATTCCCCTTTGACCTCCCTCCCTAATGTATATCATATTCTTGATAAATTCTCTCAGGTCTCTGGTCTTAAGGTCAATCATAATAAGTCTGAAATCTTAAATATAAATATCCTGGCGGAAGCTGCCAAGTTGATCGAATTGAACTTTGATGTCCAATGGAGAGAGGACAAATTGAAATATTTAGGTATATATCTCACCCCATTCCTACCCTCTCTTTTTGTTGCTAACTTTGTAGCGATGAGACGCAAGCTTAGGGCTTACCTGACTTCTTGTCAGCTATAAATCTATCTTGGTTTGGTCGCATCGCTGCTATTAAGATGACTCTATTGCCCAAGATTCTATATCTGTTTAGAACGGTGCAGATAGATGTCCCCTCTTCATTCTTACGTTCTTTCCAAAAAGAGATTTTAGCTTTTGTCTGGGGCCCTCGCCGCTGTCGAGTAGCCAGTAGAACTTTATATACAACAAAACGAATGGGGGTCTGGGATTACCTAATCTTACTAAATATTATTATGCTGCCCGCCTTGCATCAATTGTGGTCTTACATAGAAAATCTTCTCGCCCTCTGTGGGTTCACATTGAACAACAGGCTTGTCCTAAAGTGCCAATTGATCTCCTGCCTTGGATGCCCATGCGTAAAAGGCCGCTTATCTTATGCCCACTCCTCTCCTCAACGCTGGCTCTCTGGGATCGGCTTCATAAGCCCTTCAGATTTCAATCATCTCATACTCCTGCCGCTCCGTTATTTGGTAACCCGGAGTTCCCCCCAGGGATGCAATCTAGGCAATTCCAGTGGTGGATGGACAGAGGCCTTTATAGAATAGGGAATTTTTTTTTTCCACAAAGGGATCCGCCCAAAAGACTATTTTGTCTCAATTTACAAGTTGCCTCTGGGGGAATACTTCCGCTTTAATCAAATATCTCACATCTTATCCTCAATGAAGGAAAGAGCAACTGATGTAACGTCCACTACAGCTTTTGAAAACTTATGTATTAAATTTGCTAAAGAGGGTCATGTATTGTCTATCCTATATGCAAACACCGGATAAACTAAGCTATATGGTGCAGCCGGAACGTGACCTATCAGTTTCTTACTCCACCCGTGAATGGCAGGATATTGATCAACATACAGCTAAAATATCTATAAATGTAGCGCTAGTAGAAACCAACTATAAAGTACTATTTAGATGGTACCTGGTACCTGTACGTATAGCGAAGATGGTGCCGGAATACCCCTCTCATTGCTTCAGGCATTGTGGAGTGAAGGGAACAATGTACCATACATGGTGGACCTGCTTGAAAGTTAAAAGGTTTTGGCGTAGGATCTTTAACATGTTATACTCACTGACCCAATGTAATGTACGGATGTCACCCGACTAGGCTTTGCTAAATGTGAAAATTCCAGGACTGCCAAATCCGCTAAAATTGCCATAGCAACTTCATGAAAAAAAGCAACAGTGCCAATAGACTTGGTTAAATCTAAGCTAAACTGGATAATGGTCACTGACCGACTCCATGCCATTCTTAATGATAAGGAATTATTCTACAAGGTCTGGCAGCCCTGGATGTCATATTTAGATCCCACATCTACTGGAAGCAGGCCTCTCTAGGTGGAGGTAGTCGCGAGGGTTATCCGCTTCCCTTCCCCCACACTTCCCATTTCCCTTTCTCATGTGTCTCTTGTCTTGTGTCTGTCTGTCTGCTTGTTATATGTTCTGTGTTGAATCTAGATGTTCGATTCAGTTAAGGGCAGAAAAACGTCCTCCTGTTTTGTTTTTCTTGATCTTGGGACCCCGTATAGACTTCACAGAGACTACTGGATACTAATTCTATCACGGGACATGATGTGATGTTACTTGATGACAATGGTAATATTTTCTGCCTATTGTTCTTTGTTGGCCTACTGTAAGGCTAATTGTGTGTGCACTTATACAGAAAATCATTAATAAAATTCTTTGAAAACCAAGAAGAAGATGATGCAGACACTTCTCTGTAGACCAAGAAGAAGATGATGCAGACACTTCTCTGTAGACCAAGAAGATGATGATGCAGACACTTCTCTGTAGACCAAGAAGAAGATGATGATGCAGACACTTCTCTGTAGACCAAGAAGATGATTTAGGGCCCTATTCCACCGGACGATTATCGTTAGCATAATCGTTAACGATTAACGATCTCAAACGACCGCTATTGCGAAAGACCTGAAAACGTTCACTCATTTCCATGGAACGATAATCGTTACTTATGATCGTAATTGCGATCGTTTCTTCTTCCGTATTTCTTCGCTATTGCGTTCGTATCTATTGCGAACGACCAAACGATGTCTTATTCAATGCGAACGATTTGCGAACGAGCAACGATAAAAATAGGTCCAGGTCTTATAAAGCAATCAACGATTTCTCGTTCAGTCGTTAATCGTTAACTGCATTTCAACCGAACGATTATCGTTTAGATTCGAACGATTTAACGATAATCTGAACGATAATCGTCCGGTGGAATAGGGCCCTTAGTCACTTCTCTGTAGACCAAGAAGAAGATGATGCAAACACTTCTCTGTAGACCAAGAAGAAGATGATGCAAACACTTCTCTGTAGACCAGGAAGATGATGATGCAGACACTTCTCTGTAGACCAAGAAGAAGATGATGCAAACACTTCTCTGTAGACCAGGAAGATGATGATGCAGACACTTCTCTGAAGACACAGTTGGGCCGTTCAACTGATTCTCTGGTGATTTTAAAAAAAATTGTTTTAACTTTTTCACAAAAATAAAAACATTTAACATTTTTGTGTGGAAAAGAGTTGAGCTCAACACATCGAGCACCAAAGAGGATAAGTGAAACAATAAGCTCATGTCAACAATCATCTCGGAGGATTTGGAAACTTTAACCAAACAAATTACAGGTTCCCATAAAAAGAAATAGGCGGAATAGAATACCATTCTAGCATTCTGTCTTATGGGATGAAGGTAATGAAGGCAAACTGATGTATAACTGGGTAGGGGAAAGGGGGGGGGGGGGGGGGGGAGTGGGAGAAGGGGATGCCAGTGGGTCTCATGTGCTCCCGAGGTAACCGATTCTCTAACAATGGGTAGTTTACAACAGTGGGTCACCAGTGAGTGCTCTGCTGAGGTACCAGGTCGTTTGGTGAAAAGTTTGTCAAACTTGCTCTTGTATCATCATAGGTAGCGTTACGATGAAGCTTTCCCAGACCAAGAAGATTTCCACCCTTTGTTCCATCCGGAAAATGAATAAGTTTCTCAAGAAATAACTTTCGCGATGGAGGTTGTGGTGAGATCCATACTTGCAAAATCGCCTTACGAGCTGCAGCCGACAACAAGTGGAGAAGTTTTCGGGGTCCCCACTGACATTTGTATTGTTTCGGGTCAATCCACCCAAAAATGCCCCACTGTGCATTATATGGAACAAAGTTCACCAGGTGTGTCTTAGCCAAACTTGTTACACATTTCCAGAATCTTTGAATAGCCGGACAGTGCCACAGACAGTGTGCAATGTCAGCTTCTGGAGTTCCGCACTTAAAACAGAGTGAGGTGGGTAATACTCCCATCCTGTGACCTCGTTGTGGATAGAGATGTAGGAGCAATGGAATAAACGCAGGGTCATCTCCATGTACCGTGCCGCGGGCAGCGTTTTAACAGAGTACTCTAGCATGGTGAGGAGGTCAGGAACACCTAGGTCTGGGAATTCTTGGAGCCCTTGTGGCAGTCCTGTTGTTTGGGTGGCGTAGTCCAATGAGGGGTGGAGGTAACTATATGTATGGGATATTTGTTGTTTGGCGACTGTGGGCAGTGTCCTATTCTTCCGGAGGCCTGTCTTACCGCTTGTAAGTGAGCAAATTAGGGGATGACGATCTCAGGATATTTGTTGCGTAATTCTTGTAGCGTTAGAGGCGCTTTAGTGGAGATGTTGAGCAGGTGGTTAATGGAGGTGAGCCCCTGTTTATGCAATGTCTTAAAGAGCGGGTGGGGGTGACGTCTTGAAAATTGGGGTTGCCGGTCAGTGTGACAAATAACAAGCGGGTTGGGTGCAATTGCAGAAGTGTCCTAATTTTGTGCCAAGATCTCCAGGTGAAGGCTAGCAGTAGGTTATCCTTCACCCAGGAGGGTAAGTCTATGTAGGCGGTATGCAATAGGTTGGGTAAGGAGTATGGGAATGCCATATGGCCATCCACCTGTGTATCCGTATGAACTGCTGTGTTCTGGATCCAATCTCGTATTATGCGGAATTGGGAGGCTAAATTCAGTGCATGGATGTTTGGAAAGTTCACCCTGAATTTAGCCAGGTATTGCAGCTGAAATTTGTGATGATTGTCCAGGAAGTATTTGCATATTGGAGAGAAAGCTTGTCTTCTTTGCGTCACTGAGGCCGAGTAATCTTGAAAGATTAGGATGTTGTGGTCACACACCCTCAGGGATTTACGCGTTTTGAAGGCCCGAAGGATGTCTTCTTTTATGCGGAAGTGAAAAAATCGTGCTATTACTTGTCTGGGACGATTCTGTTAATCTCTACGCTCCGGTCTAATTCTGTGTATCCTCTCTGTGAGGAGAGTAGGTAATTCCAGTTCTAAGGCCGCTGGGATGTCAGTGGTAATGAGTTGTTTGAGGTCTTCCCCCCTAATGGTTTCGGATATTCCCACAAATCTGAGATTGTTGCAGCGACTTCTGTTTTCCAGGTAGTCTATTTTGGCTTGAAGGGATCTGATGGCTTCTTCTTGAGTCGGTTCTGCCTTGAAGAGAGTCATCTGTTGTCTCAGTGTCCACAACTCTAGTTTCCAGGTCATTTATTTTCTGAGCATCGTTATTAATTTGGCCAAGGGCCGTGTTAATGGAAGTGTGCAATAAATCCAATAGTTTGTCCAGTTGTGGGAGTATCAGTCGTGAGACTTCCTGGGCCACCGATGCAGCCTAAGTAGAGGTTGAGGGTGTGTTCTACCTCCGAGAGACGCTCATCCTCTGAGGCAGTGGAAACCATCTTTGTGTTTGTAGTTGAGGGTGTTTTGGGAAGTTTTGTCCTTTTTTGTGTTTGCTTTGGAAGAGGAGGACTGGTCAGAAGATTTAACACTGGGTAGAGACATGTTCATTGCTCCCTGAGAGGTGGTGAGAAAGTCACCAAGGGAAAATGTTTACCTGTGGGGCTGGTAATACTCCGGGGTAGGCACCCAATCTCATTTACATCAGGTTTACATAGTCACTGAGCTGAAGCAAAAACATATACACTATGATGTTATGTCTCGTCCTCCACCTAGTGGCGCAGTCTTGGTATAGCCAAGGACCTGGCTATATGATGATTTCAATAACTGTGGCGTATGGGCAACTTTGAAATAGGGCAGTGGTAGAAAAATTGTTGTATATGGATGAGTGGTCAAGCAGGTAATATCACAGGTTGAAATAGCAGGTCTTATGCTGCCACCTGGTGGTTCTGCAGAGAAATAGCAGGCTTATGCCCCAGGTCTAGGATATAATAGTGTGGAGTTACAGAGGTATTCAGGTGATTTTAGGGGTGCGCAACGTTTCACCAGCAGTGCTGTATGAACAGAGTTTGACAAGTGAAGAGGGGCAAGTCCAGGGAGGGCCGCAAACTAGTATTATGTAGCAGTCTTGCAATAGGCAGTTCCATGCAGCAAGGGGAGAGGCAGTATGCTGTGCAGCCACCACGTACAGGGTAAGATGGCGGATATGTCCGTGGGGGCCGGTGGAGCTTATGTGCATCCCACACCACAGGCAGGTGGGTTATTGTGGCGTGCTCTGTCACTCAGTGCCTGCCATATGCTGACAGGTCTCCCAGGCAAGTTGTTTGTTGGCCGCAGGAGCACTGGTGTGTATAAGGGGTGTTAATGGCGCTGACTCCCTCCCGCTATACGGCCGCTCCTGCAGCTACGCTTCTCCACAATACCTCCCTTCGTCCTATGTCTTGGGGAAGCGCGGCTCTGTGGTGCAGTGTCCATGCTGCTGGGGCAGTCCGGTCTGTCAGGAAAGCCTGGGAGCGCGCTAGGTGGCTCGGCAAGATGGCTCGTCTCCTCATGTGGCGTCTGTACAGGTCCGGCTGGCATGACCCAGGACGGGTCAGACTCGGTGGCTGCGGACTGCTCCTCGCCCAGGGGTGCTGTGGTGGTGATTTTCGGGAGGTAAGTCGCCTCAGGGAGCCGCTGTACAGGGCGAGCAGCCGGAGCTCCTGTAAAGTGCGGCCACTCAGGGTGCCCTGCCAAACGGAAGTCTCCTCTAATGATTTCTACGCACTCTGGAGGGAATTTATGATGATTGTTGTACTTAATTTGGGTCCCACCCACTTTCCCCAGCCAAATTCACTAAGAAGCTGTGTGCCCGAACCTGGTGTAGATTTGGATCATGTTCATGGCTCCTCCCCGCCTTGCCGCACCCCCTCCTGCCTGCCCATCGGGTGAGCAGGGCATATGGCAGGTGTATGCCAAGGGATGAATCTGTGCCTTATCACTGGCATACGCTGCTGCTGTACTCTTCATATATGCCCAGGCACAGGGTGAAATCCTTCAGCTCTGAAATCCCATCCTCTTCTGCTGCCTTTCCCTTTCCTCCCATGCCAGATGAGGCCTCCATCTATCTTCCCTGCATCTACTTGGCAGCCAGCAGAGATCCAGTCACCTCCTTCAGGGTGAGTTCTGTGTTCTCCTCCCCTCCCTGCCCGCTGGCTCTGACCTGTGTCCAGCGTTCCTGGGCCTCTGGTCATCAACCTGAAGTGCATGGGCGCCATCTTGGATATTGACGCGCGTAAATTCTTACAGTTTCTCCACGGCTGTTTGCGTCTTTTCTGGCCCCATGCCAGATCAGGACGCTTCCCGGGCAGTGCGGGCTCTGGTTAAGTTAAAACAGAGGCAGTTAATTTGGCAGGATTATGCGACGCTCGGGAGCAGGATTATGCAGCAATTAGGAAGAGGTCCTTTGTGGAGCAGCTCCTACAAGCATCCATTCAGGCGGGCATCCAGGCCATATTAATCTAACCCATGGATCTAATAACTTCCTGGTTTGTTCTCTGATCTGTAGCTGCCTGTACACTCTCTGACCTGTAGCTGCCATTTTCTTCTCGGACTTGTAGCTGCCCATTTACTCACTGGCCTGTAGCTGCCGCTTTTCTTTCTGACCTGCTGCCGTCGGTTTCCTCTCTGACCTGTAGCCGCCACTTTCCTTTCTGCCTCCGTTTTCTTCTCTGACCTGTAGCTGGCGCTTTACTCTCTGGCCTTAAGCTGGCGCTTTCCTTTCTGACCTGTATAGCGCTTTCCTCTCTAACCTATAGCCACTGCTTTCCTCTCTGCTACCGGTTTCCTCTCTGCTGCCACTTTCCTCTGTGACCTAAACCCGCCGCTTTTCTCTCTGGCCTGCAGACGCCGGTTTCCTCTCTGGCCTGCAGCCGCCGCTTTTCTCTCTGGCCTGCAGCCGCCGCTTTTCTCTCTGGCCTGCAGCCGCCGCTTTTCTCTCTGGCCTGCAGCCGCCGCTTTTCTCTCTGGCCTGCAGCCGCCGCTTTTCTCTCTGGCCTGCAGCCGCCGCTTTTCTCTCTGGCCTGCGGCTGTCGCTTTTCTCTCTGGCCTGCGGCTGTCGTTTTTCTCTCTGGCCGGTGGCCGTCGTTTTTCTCTCTGGCCTACGGCCGTCGTTTTTCTCTCTGGCCTGCGGCCGTCGTTTTTCTCTCTGGCCTGCGGCCGTCGTTTCTTTCTCTGGCCGGTGGCCGTCGTTTTTCTCTCTGGCCTAAAGCCGCAGCTTTCCTTTCTTCCGTCACTTTTCTCTCTGCCACCGGTTTCCTCTTTGCCCTTTAGCCGCCGCTTTCCTCTCTGACCTGCTGCCGCCGGTTTCCTCTCTGACCTGTAGCCACCGCTTTACTGTCTGGCCTATAACCTCCGCTTTCCTCCTTGAACTGGTAGCCGCCTCTTTCCTCACTGACCTATAGACGCAGCTTTCCCCTCTGCTGTTGGTTTCCTTTCTGACCTGTAGCCACTTTTCTCTCTGGCCTGTTACTGCCGGTTTCCTTTCTGCCGTCGCTTTCCTCTCTGCCGCTGGTTTCCTCTTTGACCTTTAGCCACCAGTTTCCCCTCTGGCCTGTAGCTGCAGGATTCCCCTCTGGCCTGTAGCCGCAGATTTCCCCTCTGGCCTGTAGCCGCAGGTTTCCTCTCTGGCCTGTAGCCGCAGATTTTCCCTCTGGCCTGTAGCCGCAGGATTCCCCTCTGGCCTGTAGCTGCAGATTTCCCCTCTGGCCTGTAGCCGCAGGTTTCCCCTCTGGCCTGTAGCAGCCGGTTTCCCCTCTGGCCTGTAGCCGCAGGTTTCCCCTCTGGCCTGTAGCCGCAGGTTTCCCCTCTGGCCTGTAGCCGCAGGTTTCCCCTCTGGCCTGTAGCCGCAGGTTTCCCCTCTGGCCTGTAGCTGCAGATTTCCCCTCTGACCTGTAGCCGCCGCTTTCCTCTCTAGCCTGTAGCTGCTGGATTCCCCTCTGGCCTGTAGCCGCCGCATTGATCTGTGGCCTGAAGCCAGCGATTTCCTTTCTGCCACCGGTTTCCCCTCTGGCCTGTAGCTGCAGATTTCCCCTCTGGCCTGTAGCAGCCGGTTTCCCCTCTGGCCTGTAGCTGCAGGATTCCCCTCTGGCCTGTAGCTGCAGGTTTCCCCTCTGGCCTGTAGCCGCAGGTTTCCCCTCTGGCCTGTAGCCGCAGGTTTCCCCTCTGGCCTGTAGCCGCAGGTTTACTCTCTGGCCTGTAGCTGCAGGTTTCCCCTCTGGCCTGTAGCCGCAGGTTTCCCCTCTGGCCTGTAGCCGCAGGTTTCCCCTCTGGCCTGTAGCTGCAGATTTCCCCTCTGACCTGTAGCCGCCGCTTTCCTCTCTAGCCTGTAGCTGCTGGATTCCCCTCTGGCCTGTAGCCGCCGCATTGATCTGTGGCCTGAAGCCAGCGATTTCCTTTCTGCCACCGGTTTCCTCTCTGGCCTGTAGCTGCCGCTTTCCTCTCTGGCCTATAGCCATCGCTCTCCTCTAGCCTGTAGCGACTGCTTTCCTTTCTGCTGCTGGTTTTCTCTCTGACCTGTAGCCGCCGGTTTCCTCTCTGTAGCCGCTGCTCTCCTCTATGGCTTGTAGCCGGCGATTCCTCTTTAGCCTGTAGCCACCGCTTTCCTTTCTGCTGCCAGTTTCCTCTCTGACCTCTAGCTGTCGGTTCTCTCTTTGACCTGTAGCTGCCGGTTCTCTCTCTGACCTGTAGCTGCCGGTTCTCTCTCTGACCTGTAGCCGTCGCTTTCCTCTCTAAACTGGTAGCAGCCGATTTCCTCCCTGACCTGTAGTTGCCGATATCCTATCTGCCCGCTAGCCGCCGGTTTCTACTTTATGCAAAAACTAGAGTCCGTGGAGTCTCAGTTGCGAGTCTCAAAACACGGGATAGCCAGATATCTCTAGCCTGTTGCCACGGGGTGCCTCCATGATGGGGAGAGCACCACACCACCCTGAATTTTACTCCACACTGACGAGGGGCAAATACCCCGAAATGGCTGTCTGTGGATGGAGGCCTGCCTTGGCAAGCCCTTGTCATGATTGCAATACTCGTACCTTGAGTTAGACATTGACAAAAAGGGGCCACCCTGTTGTTTCCCTATTTATGTTCCAATACTCGCAACCGAGTGGGACTTAAGGAGTTATTTATCAGGGTGGTGTGGTGCTCTCCCCATCATGGAGGCACCCCGTGGCAAAAGGCTAGAGATATCTGGCTATCCCGTGTTTTGAGACGCGCAATAGAGACTCCACGGACTCTTGTTTTGCATATTTAAATTTTTGGGGACATCAGTGGAGACTCTTGATTGAGGACTTCATTGGAGTTTTTTCACTGTTCTCCTTGAGTTCAGTGATTACTGTGTTTTGTTGGTCGATTTGTTATTGCCCCAACTAGCCAGAATCCTACTCCACACTGACGAGGGGCAAATACCCCGAAACGGCTGTCTGTGGATGGAGGCCTGCCTTGGCAAGCCCTTGTCATGATCGCAATACTTGCATCTTGAGTTAGACATTGACAAAAAGGGGCCATCCTGGTGTTTCCCCATTTATGTTCCAATACTCGCAACCGAGTGGCACTTAAGGGGCTATGTACCAGGGTGGTGTGGTGCTCTCCCTATCATGGAGGCACCCGGTGGCAACAGGCTAGATATCTGGCTATCCCGTGTTTTGAGACTCGCAACTGAGGCTCCACGGACGCTTGTTTTGTATATTCAAATTTAGCCACCCGCCGCTTTCCTCTTTGACCTGTCGTTTTCCCCTCTGACCTTTAGCCACCGGTTTCCCCTCTGACCTGCAGCCTCTGCTTTCGTCTTAGACCTGTAGCCGCCACCTTCCTCTCTGGCCTGTAGCAGCCGCTACAGGTCCCCATCTGACCTGCTTAGTGTCATGTGATGTAGCAGAGTGGACCCAGAGTAATGATGCAGCCCCTTTACCATGTCAATTCTTTAAGCAGAGGCGTGCAAGCCCTCCCATAGAGACGCCGTCTGATAATGAAGCAGGCGGAATTCTGCTCCATTTGCTCAATGTGAACATACCCTAAGAGTTTAAAAGAAAAAGGCTGTTGCCCCCGAGCAGCCAATCATCATGAGAGACCTGCTCACAAGAGCTTACACACTAAAAGGACTGGGGGGGGGGGGGGGGGGGGGAGACACAAGAGCTTACACACTAAAAGGACTGGGGGGGGGGGGAGACACAAGAGCTTACACACTAGGAGGACTGGGGGGGACACAAGAGCTTACACACTAGGAGGACTGGGGATGACACAAGAGCTTACACACTAGGAGGACTGGGGATGACACAAGAGCTTACACACTAGGAGGACTGAGGGGACACAAGAGCTTACACACTAGGAGGACTGAGGGGACACAAGAGCTTACACACTAGGAGGACTGGGGATGACACAAGAGCTTACACACTAGGAGGACTGGGGATGACACAAGAGCTTACACACTAGGAGGACTGAGGGGACACAAGAGCTTACACACTAGGAGGACTGGGGGGGGGACACAAGAGCTTACACACTAGGAGGACGGGGGGGGGGCACAAGAGCTTACACACTAGGAGGCCTGGGGGGGGGACACAAGAGCTTACACACTAGGAGGCCTGGGGGGACACAAGAGCTTACACACTAAAAGGACTGGGGGGGGAGACACAAGAGCTTACACACTAGGAGGACTGGGGGGGACACACAAGAGCTTACACACTAGGAGGACTGGGGGGGGGAGACACAAGAGCTTACACACTAGGAGGACTGGGGGGGGGAGACACAAGAGCTTACACACTAGGAGGACTGGGGGGGACACAAGAGCTTACACACTAGGAGGACTGGGGGGGACACAAGAGCTTACACACTAGGAGGACTGGGGGGGACACAAGAGCTTACACACTAGGAGGACTGGGGGGGACACAAGAGCTTACACACTAGGAGGACTGAGGGGACACAAGAGCTTACACACTAGGAGGACTGGGGGGGGGACACAAGAGCTTACACACTAGGAGGACGGGGGGGGCACAAGAGCTTACACACTAGGAGGCCTGGGGGGACACAAGAGCTTACACACTAAAAGGACTGGGGGGGGGGGGGGACACAAGAGCTTACACACTAGGAGGACTGGGGGTGACACAAGAGCTTACACACTAGGAGGACTGGGGGTGACACAAGAGCTTACACACTAGGAGGACTGGGGGGGGACACAAGAGCTTACACACTAGGAGGCCTGGGGGGACACAAGAGCTTACACACTAAAAGGACTGGGGGGGGGGGGAGACACAAGAGCTTACACACTAGGAGGACTGGGGGGGGGACACAAGAGCTTACACACTAGGAGGACTGGGGGTGACACAAGAGCCTACACACCAGGAGGACTGGGGGGGACACAAGAGCTTACACACCAGGAGGACTGGGGAGGACACAAGAGCTTACACACTAGGAGGCCTGGGGGACACACAAGAGCTTACACACTAGGAGGACTGGGGGGACAAGGGCTTACACACTAGGAGGACTGGGGGGGGGGGCACAAGAGCTTACACACTAGGAGGCCTGGGGGGGCACAAGAGCTTACACACTAGGAGGCCTGGGGGGGGGCACAAGAGCTTACACACTAAGAGGCCTGGGGGGACACAAGAGCTTACACACTAGGAGGACTGGGGGGGGGGCACACAAGAGCTTACACACTAGGAGGACTGGGGGGACACAAGCTTCCACACTAGGGGGACTGGGGGAGACAAGAGCTTCCACACTAGGAGGTCTGGGGGGACACAAGCTTCCACACTAGGGGGACTGGGGGAGACAAGAGCTTCCACACTAGGGGGACTGGGGGGGGGACACAAGCTTCCACACTAGGAGGACTGGTGGAGACAAGAGCTTACACACTAGGAGGACTGGTGGAGACAAGAGCTTACACACTAGGTGGTCTGGGGGGGGGGGGGGGGGGACACAAGCTTACACACAACAAGGACTGGGGGGGGGGGGAACGACACAAGAGCTTACACACTAGGAGGACTGGGGGACATAAGAGCTTATACACTTGGAGAACTGAGGGAGACAGACAAGAGCTTACACACTAGGAGGACTGGGGATGACACAAGAGCTTACACACTAGGAGGACTGAGGGGACACAAGAGCTTACACACTAGGAGGACTGGGGGGGGGGGGGGACACAAGAGCTTACACACTAGGAGGACGGGGGGGGGGCACAAGAGCTTACACACTAGGAGGACTGGGGGGGGGGGGGGACACAAGAGCTTACACACTAGGAGGCCTGGAGGACACACAAGAGCTTACACACTAGGAAGCCTGGGGGGGGGGGGGGGGGGGGGGGACACAAGAGCTTACACACTAGGAGGCCTGGAGGACACACAAGAGCTTACACACTAGGAAGCCTGGGGGGGGGGGGGGGGACACAAGAGCTTACACACTAGGAGGACTGGGACACACACAAGAGTTTACACACTAGGAGGTCTGGGAGGACACAAGGGCTTACACACTAGGACTGGGGGGAAACAAGAGCTTACACACTAGTAGGACTGGGGGGACACAAGAGCTTACACACTAACAGGACTGGGGGGACAAGAGCTTACACACTAGGAGGTCTGGGGGGGCACAAGGGCTTACACACTAGGAGGACTGGGGGACACACAAGAGCTTACACACTAGGAGGACTGGGGGACACAACAGCTTACACACTAGGAGGTCTGGGGGGGCACAAGGGCTTACACACTAGGAGGACTGAGGGGACACAAGAGCTTACACACTAGGAGAACTAAGGGGGACACAAGAGCTTACACACTAGGAGGACTGGGGGGGGGACACAAGAGCTTACACACTAGGAGGCCTGGAGGACACACAAGAGCTTACACACTAGAAAGCCTGGGGGGGGGGGGGGACACAAGAGCTTACACACTAGGAGGCCTGGGACACACACAAGAGTTTACACACTAGGAGGTCTGGGAGGACACAAGGGCTTACACACTAGGACTGGGGGGACACAAGAGCTTACACACTAACAGGACTGGGGGGACAAGAGCTTACACACTAGGAGGTCTGGGGGGGCACAAGGGCTTACACAATAGGAGGACTGAGGGGACACAAGAGCTTACACACTAGGAGGACAGGGGGGGGCACAAGAGCTTACACACTAGGAGGACGGGGGATGGGGGCACAAGAGCTTACACACTAGGAGAACTAAGGGGGACACAAGAGCTTACACACTAGGAGGACAGGGGGGGGGACACAAGAGCTTACACACTAGGAGGACGGGGGGGGGCACAAGAGCTTACACACTAGGAGGACTGGGGGGCACACAAGAGCTTACACACTAGGAGGACTGGGGGGACACAAGAGCTTACACACTAGGAGGCCTGGGGGGGACACATGAGCTTACACACTAGGAGGACTGGGGGGGACACAAGAGCTTACACACTAGGAGGCCTGGGGGGGAAACAAGAGCTTACACACTAGGAGGCCTGGGGGGGACACAAGAGCTTACACACTAGGAGGCCTGGGGGGACACACAAGGGCTTACACACTAGGAGGACTGGGGGGGACACAAGAGCTTACACACTAGGAGGACTGAGGGGACACAAGAGCTTACACACTAGGAGGCCTGGGGGGGACACAAGAGCTTACACACTAGGAGGCCTGGGGGGACACACAAGGGCTTACACACTAGGAGGACTGGGGGGGACACAAGAGCTTACACACTAGGAGGACTGAGGGGACACAAGAGCTTACACACTAGGAGGCCTGGGGGACACTCAAGAGCTTACACACTAGGAGGTCTGGGGGGACACATGAGCTTACACACTAGTAGGACTGGGGGACACACAAGGGCTTACACACTAGGAGGACTGGGGGGGGGGACACTAGAGCTTACACACTAGGAGGTCTGGGGGGACACAAGGGCTTACACACTAGGAGGACTGGGGGGGGACACTAGAGCTTACACACTAGGAGAACTAAGGGGGACACAAGAGCTTACACACTAGGAGGACTGGGGGGGGGACACAAGAGCTTACACAGTAGGAGGACTGGGGGGGACACAAGAGCTTACACACTAGGAGGCCTGGGGGGACACAAGAGCTTACACACTAGGAGGACTGGACGTGAGGCGTAGGGACCCGTGGGAACCAGGAGACTGACACATGGTACAAGGGGCAATATGGTTTGATCATATTATATACCAACATCCTGGCATTGGTTTTTAAAAATAGCCTAGCGGCATTAGTATCAGCCATAGATGGGATGTGCAGCCGCTCCTTTCTCTCCATGTCGTATTTTATAGTTCTCCCTTTTCTGAGCAGCTAGCACTCCCCTTCATAAGACCCACATGACCCAAATTAGCAGAAGGCTCACAGGTCAGTACCTTATGTCTTTTCCATTCTATCTGCAGCAGTAATGGTGAGTGCAATACCATATCCATACTTGTGTTGTTTGGGGGCAGCCTTCTCTGCTGGGGGTGCCGGTTGGGTTTTGGTGGGGCATTTTGGGTTTGGTCCTGTGACCTTGGGGTTGCAGGGCCATTCCATGGCCTCCCTTCCCTGCATGTGCACGCTTTGGGGGGTTGGCGGTCGCTGACTGACACGGTGTGGAGTTAGTGTAGAGACCCGTGTGAACCAGGGGACCTGCACGTGGTACACGGGGTCATATGGTTTGATCTAATTATATGCCAACATCCTGGCGTTGGTTTTTAAAATTAGACGAGCGGCATTACTATCAGCCATAGGTGTGATGTGCAGCAGCTCCTTTCTCTCCATGTCGCATTTTTTTTTATTTCCTGTACATTACTATAGCAGCAGTCATCTTACCTGAGCTGGTTTTAACAGCATTAAGTGACATGCTTTACGGCGAGCCGTGTATGATACAATAAACATCTCAAGCCCTTATTCCTTGTATGGGGCACATCTATACATTGGGGCAGGGCCTGTAGGGGGCGCTGTCATCCGGCAGTCATCTCCATTGTATATTTCCCATCCTCACATATCGTTGTATACTTCCCTCCCTCACATATCGTTGTATACTTCCCTCCCTCACATATCGTTGTATATTTCCCGTCCTCACATATCGTTGTATATTTCCCGTCCTCACATCTCGTTGTATATTTCCCGTCCTCACATATCGTTGTATATTTCCCGTCCTCACATATCGTTGTATAATTCCCGTCCTCACATCTCGTTGTATACTTCCCTCCCTCACATATCGTTGTATACTTCCCTCCCTCACATATCGTTGTATACTTCCCTCCCTCACATATCGTTGTATACTTCCCTCCCTCACATATCGTTGTATACTTCCCTCCCTCACATATCGTTGTATACTTCCCTCCCTCACATATCGTTGTATATTTCCCTCCCTCACATATCGTTGTATATTTCCCATCCTCACATATCGTTGTACATTTCCCGTCCTCACATCTCGTTGTATATTTCCCGTTCTCACATATCGTTGTATATTTCCCTCCCTCACATATCGTTGTATATTTCCCTCCCTCACATATCGTTGTATATTTCCCGTCCTCACATATCGTTGTATATTTCTCGTCCTCACATATCGTTGTATATTTCCCGTCCTCACATCTCGTTGTATATTTCCCGTCCTCACATATCGTTGTATATTTCCCTCCCTCACATATTGTTGTATACCTTCCAACCTCACATATCGTTGTATATTTCTCGTCCTCACATATCGTTGTATATTTCCCTCCCTCACATATCGTTGTATATTTCCCTCCCTCACATATCGTTGTATATTTCCCGTCCTCACATATCGTTGTATATTTCTCGTCCTCACATATCGTTGTATATTTCCCGTCCTCACATCTCGTTGTATATTTCCCGTCCTCACATATCGTTGTATATTTCCCTCCCTCACATATTGTTGTATACCTTCCAACCTCACATATCGTTGTATATTTCCCACCCTCACATATCGTTGTATATTTCCCGTCCTCACATATTGTTGTATACCTTCCAACCTCACATATCGTTGTATATTTCCCACCCTCACATATCGTTGTATATTTCCCGTCCTCACATATTGTTGTATACCTTCCAACCTCACATATCGTTGTATATTTCCCACCCTCACATATCGTTGTATATTTCCAGTCCTCACATATTATTGTATACCTTCCAACCTCACATATCGTTGTATATTTCCCTCCCTCACATATCTTTGTATATTTCCCGTCCTCACATATCGTTGTATATTTCCCGTCCTCACATATCGTTGTATATTTCCCTCCCTCACATATTGTTGTATACTTCCCGTCCTCACATATCGTTCTATATTTCCCAACCTCACATATCGTTCTATATTTCCCGTCCTCACATATCGTTCTATATTTCCCGTCCTCACATATCGTTGTATATTTCCCTCCCTCACATATTGTTGTATACTTCCCGTCCTCACATATCGTTGTATATTTCCCGTCCTCACATATCGTTGTATATTTCCCACCCTCACATATCGTTGTATATTTCCCGTCCTCACATATTGTTGTATACCTTCCAACCTCACATATCGTTGTATATTTCCCGTCCTCACATATTGTTGTATATTTCCCTCCCTCACATATTGTTGTATACTTCCCGTCCTCACATATCGTTCTATATTTCCCAACCTCACATATCGTTCTATATTTCCCACCCTCACATATCGTTGTATATTTCCCGTCCTCACATATCGTTGTATACCTTCCAACCTCACATATCGTTGTATACCTTCCACCCTCACATATCGTTGTATATTTCCCGTCCTCACATATTGTTGTATACCTTCCAACCTCACATATCGTTGTATATTTCCCGTCCTCACATATCGTTGTATACCTTCCAACCTCACATATCGTTGTATACCTTCCACCCTCACATATCGTTGTATATTTCCCGTCCTCACATATTGTTGTATACCTTCCAACCTCACATATCGTTGTATATTTCCCGTCCTCACATATTGTTGTATACCTTCCAACCTCACATATCGTTGTATACCTTCCACCCTCACATATCGTTGTATATTTCCCGTCCTCCTATATTGTTGTATACCTTCCAACCTCACATATCGTTGTATACCTTCCACCCTCACATATCGTTGTATATTTCCCGTCCTCACATATTGTTGTATACCTTCCAACCTCACATATCGTTGTATATTTCCCACCCTCACATATCGTTGTATATTTCCCGTCCTCACATATTGTTGTATACCTTCCAACCTCACATATCGTTGTATATTTCCCACCCTCACATATCGTTGTATATTTCCCGTCCTCACATATTGTTGTATACCTTCCAACCTCACATATCGTTGTATATTTCCCTCCCTCACATATCGTTGTATATTTCCCGTCCTCACATATCGTTGTATATTTCCCGTCCTCACATCTCGTTGTATATTTCCCGTCCTCACATCTCGTTGTATATTTCCCGTCCTCACATCTCGTTGTATAATTCCCGTCCTCACATATCGTTGTATATTTCCCGTCCTCACATCTCGTTGTATATTTCCCGTCCTCACATCTCGTTGTATACTTCCCTCCCTCACATATCGTTGTATACTTCCCTCCCTCACATATCGTTGTATACTTCCCTCCCTCACATATCGTTGTATACTTCCCTCCCTCACATATCGTTGTATACTTCCCTCCCTCACATATCGTTGTATACTTCCCTCCCTCACATATCGTTGTATACTTCCCTCCCTCACATATCGTTGTATATTTCCCTCCCTCACATATCGTTGTATATTTCCCACCGTCACATATCGTTGTACATTTCCCGTCCTCACATATCGTTGTATATTTCCCGTCCTCACATATCGTTGTATATTTCTCGTCCTCACATATCGTTGTATATTTCCCGTCCTCACATCTCGTTGTATATTTCCCACCCTCACATATCGTTGTATATTTCCCTCCCTCACATATTGTTGTATACCTTCCAACCTCACATATCGTTGTATATTTCCCACCCTCACATATCGTTGTATATTTCCCGTCCTCACATATTGTTGTATACCTTCCAACCTCACATATCGTTGTATATTTCCCACCCTCACATATCGTTGTATATTTCCCGTCCTCACATATCGTTGTATATTTCCCGTCCTCACATATCGTTGTATATTTCCCGTCCTCACATATCGTTGTATATTTCCCTCCCTCACATATTGTTGTATACTTCCCGTCCTCACATATCGTTCTATATTTCCCAACCTCACATATCGTTCTATATTTCCCGTCCTCACATATCGTTGTATATTTCCCGTCCTCACATATCGTTGTATATTTCCCTCCCTCACATATTGTTGTATATTTCCCGTCCTCACATATCGTTGTATATTTCCCGTCCTCACATATCGTTGTATATTTCCCACCCTCACATATCGTTGTATATTTCCCGTCCTCACATATTGTTGTATACCTTCCAACCTCACATATCGTTGTATACTTCCCGTCCTCACATATCGTTCTATATTTCCCAACCTCACATATCGTTCTATATTTCCCACCCTCACATATCGTTGTATATTTCCCGTCCTCACATATTGTTGTATACCTTCCAACCTCACATATCGTTGTATATTTCCCGTCCTCACATATTGTTGTATACCTTCCAACCTCACATATCGTTGTATACCTTCCACCCTCACATATCGTTGTATATTTCCCGTCCTCACATATTGTTGTATACCTCCCAACCTCACATATCGTTGTATATTTCCCGTCCTCACATATTGTTGTATACCTTCCAACCTCACATATCGTTGTATACCTTCCACCCTCACATATCGTTGTATATTTCCCGTCCTCCTATATTGTTGTATACCTTCCAACCTCACATATCGTTGTATATTTCCCGTCCTCACATATTGTTGTATACCTTCCAACCTCACATATCGTTGTATATTTCCCACCCTCACATATCGTTGTATATTTCCCGTCCTCACATATTGTTGTATACCTTCCAACCTCACATATCGTTGCATATTTCCCTCCCTCACATATCTTTGTATATTTCCCGTCCTCACATATCGTTGTATATTTCCCTCCCTCACATATTGTTGTATACTTCCCAACCTCACATATCGTTGTATATTTCCCGTCCTCACATATCGTTGTATATTTCCCGTCCTCACATATCGTTGTATATTTCCCTCCCTCACATATTGTTGTATACCTTCCAACCTCACATATCGTTGTATATTTCCCACCCTCACATATCGTTGTATATTTCCCGTCCTCACATATTGTTGTATACCTTCCAACCTCACATATCGTTGTACATTTCCCACCCTCACATATCGTTGTATATTTCCCGTCCTCACATATTGTTGTATACCTTCCAACCTCACATATCGTTGTATATTTCCCACCCTCACATATAGTTGTATATTTCCCGTCCTCACATATTATTGTATACCTTCCAACCTCACATATCGTTGTATATTTCCCTCCCTCACATATCTTTGTATATTTCCCGTCCTCACATATCGTTGTATATTTCCCGTCCTCACATATCGTTGTATATTTCCCGTCCTCACATATCGTTGTATATTTCCCTCCCTCACATATTGTTGTATACTTCCCGTCCTCACATATCGTTCTATATTTCCCAACCTCACATATCGTTCTATATTTCCCGTCCTCACATATCGTTGTATATTTCCCGTCCTCACATATCGTTGTATATTTCCCTCCCTCACATATTGTTGTATACTTCCCGTCCTCACATATCGTTGTATATTTCCCGTCCTCACATATCGTTGTATATTTCCCACCCTCACATATCGTTGTATATTTCCCGTCCTCACATATTGTTGTATACCTTCCAACCTCACATATCGTTGTATACTTCCCGTCCTCACATATCGTTCTATATTTCCCAACCTCACATATCGTTCTATATTTCCCACCCTCACATATCGTTGTATATTTCCCGTCCTCACATATTGTTGTATACCTTCCAACCTCACATATCGTTGTATATTTCCCGTCCTCACATATTGTTGTATACCTTCCAACCTCACATATCGTTGTATACCTTCCACCCTCACATATCGTTGTATATTTCCCGTCCTCACATATTGTTGTATACCTTCCAACCTCACATATCGTTGTATATTTCCCGTCCTCACATATTGTTGTATACCTTCCAACCTCACATATCGTTGTATACCTTCCACCCTCACATATCGTTGTATATTTCCCGTCCTCCTATATTGTTGTATACCTTCCAACCTCACATATCGTTGTATATTTCCCGTCCTCACATATTGTTGTATACCTTCCAACCTCACATATCGTTGTATATTTCCCACCCTCACATATCGTTGTATATTTCCCGTCCTCACATATTATTGTATACCTTCCAACCTCACATATCGTTGCATATTTCCCTCCCTCACATATCTTTGTATATTTCCCGTCCTCACATATCGTTGTATATTTCCCTCCCTCACATATTGTTGTATACTTCCCAACCTCACATATCGTTGTATATTTCCCGTCCTCACATATCGTTGTATATTTCCCGTCCTCACATATCGTTGTATATTTCCCTCCCTCACATATTGTTGTATACCTTCCAACCTCACATATCGTTGTATATTTCCCACCCTCACATATCGTTGTATATTTCCCGTCCTCACATATTGTTGTATACCTTCCAACCTCACATATCGTTGTACATTTCCCACCCTCACATATCGTTGTATATTTCCCGTCCTCACATATTGTTGTATACCTTCCAACCTCACATATCGTTGTATATTTCCCACCCTCACATATAGTTGTATATTTCCCGTCCTCACATATTATTGTATACCTTCCAACCTCACATATCGTTGTATATTTCCCTCCCTCACATATCTTTGTATATTTCCCGTCCTCACATATCGTTGTATATTTCCCGTCCTCACATATCGTTGTATATTTCCCGTCCTCACATATCGTTGTATATTTCCCTCCCTCACATATTGTTGTATACTTCCCGTCCTCACATATCGTTCTATATTTCCCAACCTCACATATCGATGTATATTTCCCGTCCTCACATATCGTTGTATATTTCCCGTCCTCACATATCGTTGTATATTTCCCTCCCTCACATATTGTTGTATACTTCCCGTCCTCACATATCGTTCTATATTTCCCAACCTCACATATCGTTGTATATTTCCCACCCTCACATATCGTTGTATATTTCCCGTCCTCACATATTGTTGTATACCTTCCAACCTCACATATCGTTGTATATTTCCCGTCCTCACATATTGTTGTATACCTTCCAACCTCACATATCGTTGTATACCTTCCACCCTCACATATCGTTGTATATTTCCCGTCCTCACATATTGTTGTATACCTTCCAACCTCACATATCGTTCTATATTTCCCACCCTCACATATCGTTGTATATTTCCCGTCCTCACATATTATTGTATACCTTCCAACCTCACATATCGTTGTATATTTCCCGTCCTCACATATCGTTGTATATTTCCCTCCCTCACATATTGTTGTATACTTCCCGTCCTCACATATCGTTCTATATTTCCCAACCTCACATATCGTTCTATATTTCCCACCCTCACATATCGTTGTATATTTCCCGTCCTCACATATTGTTGTATACCTTCCAACCTCACATATCGTTGTATATTTCCCGTCCTCACATGTTGTATACCTTCCAACCTCACATATCGTTGTATACCTTCCACCCTCACATATCGTTGTATATTTCCCGTCCTCACATATTGTTGTATACCTTCCAACCTCACATATCGTTGTATATTTCCCACCCTCACATATCGTTGTATATTTCCCGTCCTGACATATTATTGTATACCTTCCAACCTCACATATCGTTGCATATTTCCCTCCCTCACATATCTTTGTATATTTCCCGTCCTCACATATCGTTGTATATTTCCCGTCCTCACATATCGTTGTATATTTCCCTCCCTCACATATTGTTGTATACTTCCCGTCCTCACATATCGTTCTATATTTCCCAACCTCACATATCGTTGTATATTTCCCGTCCTCACATATCGTTGTATATTTCCCGTCCTCACATATCGTTGTATATTTCCCTCCCTCACATATTGTTGTATACTTCCTGTCCTCACATATCGTTCTATATTTCCCAACCTCACATATCGTTGTATATTTCCCACCCTCACATATCGTTGTATATTTCCCGTCCTCACATATTGTTGTATACCTTCCAACCTCACATATCGTTGTATATTTCCCATCCTCACATATTGTTGTATACCTTCCAACCTCACATATCGTTGTATACCTTCCACCCTCACATATCGTTGTATATTTCCCGTCCTCACATATTGTTGTATACCTTCCAACCTCACATATCGTTGTATATTTCCCTCCCTCACATATCTTTGTATATTTCCCGTCCTCACATATCGTTGTATATTTCCCGTCCTCACATATCGTTGTATATTTCCCTCCCTCACATATTGTTGTATACTTCCCGTCCTCACATATCGTTCTATATTTCCCTTGCTCACGATTAGATGTGTAGTTTCCGTGGTTTCTCAGTCGGCACGTCACGCGGTTTCCTCTCATTTCCTGTCACGGCTCTGGCTCCGCCTCCTGGGGTTTTCCTGGGTGATTTTCGGCATTTGACTTTTCTGAGATGTTTCCTTTATGTCACTGGCGTCTCGGGTCCCCAGATCCCACACGAGGAAGGTGACAGCAGCGAGGAGGAGACTGCCATGTGAGAGAGATAGCCGAGCAAAGAGACGGGACATGCAACCAGACTCTGATAGCAATGAGCCCAGCTATGACAGCTCCCCTGCCAGCAGCAAGCAGGTATGGCCCGCCGATGTCACCGCGCTCCGGGTGATGTCACCACTCCCATATCACCTCCTGTCTTTGTAGGATTCCTCTGATGATATGAAGAAAGTTCAGCGCAGGGAAAAGAATCGCATCGCAGCGCAAAAGAGTCGTCAGCGTCAGACTCAGAAGGCGGACACGTTACATGTGGTGAGTGCTCGTCTTCCTCAGGAAGCACAGCCCCCCCCCCCCCCCCCCGATGCTGCGCGTCTCCCAGGAGTAGTCCTCTCAAACTTCTCTCTTCCCAGGAAAGTGAGAACCTGGAGCGGCTAAACGCAGCGCTGCGCAGGGAGATCCGCTGTCTACGTGACGAGCTGAAGTATCTGACCTGTGTCCTGAACACTCACCAGTCCGTGTGTCCCCTCATCACCCCGAAGTCTGCAGCGTATCCCACACATGCCTCCCCCCACTACCAGCGCTGATACAGGTGACTGTCAGCTGCCAAATAAAGAGTCAGTTCAGCACATCCTCCTGAGTGTCAGCTCCTCTGAGTGTCAGCCGCACGCTGAGTGTAAGCTGCACGCTAAGTGTAATCTCCTCTTGAGTGTCAGCCGCACGCTGAGTGTCCGCTTCTCATAAGAGAAGCAGATCACTAATCTCAGTGAGACCAGCCAAACCATAACACTGCCGGCTGCTAGTGAAAGCGCTCAATGCAGTGAAGTCCTAGGTGCATTGCCCCCTGGGAAACATGAATATGCAAAAGAAGAGCCTGTGGAGCCTCATCAAAGAGTCTCAAAACACAGGACTAGCCAGATATCCCTCCGGGAAGGACCCAGCCAAGGGGCAGCTCCTGTTAGGAAACCACCATATTAAGTGGCCCTATAAGTCAATGTAATGACAAGGGAGAAACCAGGGCAAGTAACCATCCACATACAGCTGTTTCGGGGTGTTGCCCCTCATCAGTGTGGAGCAGGATTCTGGCTAGGTGGGAGCAATACCTAGTAGAGCCATAAGAGAAATAGAGATCAACAATCTGTTTCTCTTATGGTTCTACTAGGCATTGCTCCCACCTAACCAGAATCCTGCTCCACACTCATGAGGGGCAACACCCCGGGGCGGCTGTCTGTGGACGGGTACCCCGGGGCGGCTGTCTGTGGACGGGTACCCCGGGGCGGCTGTCTGTGGACGGGTACCCCGGGGCGGCTGTCTGTGGACGGGTACCCCGGGGCGGCTGTCTGTGGACGGGTACCCCGGGGCGGCTGTCTGTGGACGGGTACCCCGGGGCGGCTGTCTGTGGACGGGTACCCCGGGGCGGCTGTCTGTGGACGGATATCCGGCCTTGGTGTTTCCTTGGTCATTACACTGACTTATAGGGACACTTAAAGAACACCTGTCACCCCCCGTGCCGGGGTGACAGGATCCCGACCCCCTGTTAGATCCCCCTATACTTACGTGATCCCGCCGGGTCCCGCTTCCTGAGTCGGCCGGGTCCCGGAGATATCAGCTCCCGACAGCAGAGTCAGACGCCCATAGAGAATGAATGGGGAGTCCGATGCTCCGTCATTCTCTATGGGCATCGGACTCCTCTCTCAGCGCGCGCGCCGGGCTTCGGGAGCTGATATCTCCGGGACCCAGCCGGCTCAGGAAGCGGGACCCGGTGGGATCACGTAAGTATAGGGGGATCTAACAGGGGGTCGGGAGCCCGTCACCCAGGCACGGGGGGTGACAGGTCCTCTTTAATATGGTGGATTTGGTGGTTTGCTAACAGGAGCTGCCCCTTGGCTGGGTCCTTCCTGGAGGGTTATCCAGACTCTTATATGAGGCTCCACAAGCTCTTCTGAGTGACAGCTGAGTGTGATAGGGATGTGAGTGAACACTTGTGGGGGTCTTATCATGTGACTGATGGTGCAGGGTATATCACTATGTCCAGCTGTGTGATCTACAAATATTATATATATATATATCCCCTTCCTGTATTTCTTTTATTAAAATCTTAAACATAATAAATAAATACAGAAATAACACCCCATATACCGTATCTAACCAGAACAAAATGAGACCATAAAACACCGGTCCATCCCCGCACTCATCCCTCCACACAGACCACCCATATACCTATATACAATATACACACATATATACAATATATACACACACCCATATACCTATATACAATATATACACACACCCATAAACCTACATACAATATATACACACACACACATATATATACACAATATACACACATATGTACAATATATACACACACCCATATACAATATACACACACACACCTATATACAATATACACACACACCCATATATCTATATACAATATATACACACACACACACCCATATACCTATATACAATATACACACACACACACATATCTATACACAATATACACACACACACACACACCCATATACCTATATACAATATGTATACACACACACATATACAATATACACACATATGTACAATATATACACACACCCATATACCTATATACAATATATATACACACACACACATATATATACAATATATACACACCCCCATATACAATATATACACACACCCATATACCTATATACAATACACACCCCTATATACAATATATACACACACCCATATACGATATATATACGCACACACACATATATACACAATATACACACATATGTATAATATATACACACACCCATATACAATATATACACACACCCATATACAATATATACACACACCCATATTTCTATATACAATATATACACACACATATATACAATATATACACACACACCCATATACCTATATACAATATACACACACACACACACATATACAATATATACACCCCCCCATATACAATATATACACACACCCATATACAATATATACACACACCCATATACAATATATACACACACCCATATACCTATATACAATATACACACACCCATATACAATATATACACACACACACATATATATATATATATATATATATACAACTAGAAAATGTACCCGGCGCTGCCCGGGTATAAAGTGTCAGTGTTTTAATTAGATTTGTTCTAAGGTGCCCAGGAGGCCAAGCTAAAGGTATTGTTTCATCTGAGTTAATCAGTGGAATTAGTGTATACCTGTAGTGCATAGTTGGAGGGGTTCTGTATACCCACAATGTATAGTTTTTAGGGGTCTCCCATATCTGTAGTGCATAGTTGGGGGGGGCTGTATACCTAAAGTGTATAGTTGGGGGGGGGGGGGGTCCTGTATACCTGTAGTGTGTAGTTGGGGGGGGGGGGCTGTATACCTGTAGTGTATAGTTGAGGGAGGTCCTGTATACCTGTACTGTATAGTTCGGGGGTCCTGTATACCTGTAATGTATAGTTGGTGGACGTCTTGTATACCTGTAGTTTATAGTTTGAGGGTCCTGGATACCTGTAGTGTATAATTGGTGGAGGTTTTGTATACCTGTAGTATATAGTTCGGGGGTCCAGTATACCTGTAGTGCATAGTTTGAGGGTCCTGTATAACTGTAGTATAGAGTTGGTGGAGGTCCTGTATACCTGTAGTGTATAGTTTGGGGTCCTATATATCTGTAGTAAGTATATAGTTGGTGGAGTTCCTGTATACCTGTAGTATATAGCTTTGGGGTCCTGTATACCTGTAGTATAGAGTTGGTGAAGGTGCTGTATATATGTATTATAGAGTTGGTGTAGGTCCTGTATACCTGTAGTGTATAGTTTTGAGGTCCTGTATACCTGTAGTGTATAGTTTGGGGTCCTATATACCTGTAGTATATAGTTGGTGGAGGTCCTGTGTACCTGAAGTATATAGTTGGTGGAGGTCCTGTATACCTGTAGTGTATAGTTTTGGGGTCCTGTATACCTGTAGTGTAAAGATTGGGGTCCTGTATACCTGTAGTATATAGTTTGTGGAGGTCCCGTGCACCTGTAGTGTATAGTTTGGGGGTCCTGTATACCTGTAGTGTCCTGTATACCTGCAGGGTCGTATTTACCCGTATGGCAGTGTTATTCAGTCACAGTGTGTCGGTATTGGTCAGGTGTGGTATGGCAGTGTTATCCAGTCACAGTATGGCGGTATTGGTCAGGTCTGGTATGGCACTGTTATCCAGTCATAGTATGGCGGTATTGGTCAGGTCTGGTATGGCATTGTTATCCAGTCACAGTATGGTGGTATTGGTCAGGTTTGTTATGACAGTGTTACCCAGTCACAGTATGGTGGTATTGGTCAGGTCTGGTATAGCGGTGTTATCCAGTCACAGTATGGCGGTGTTGGTCAGGTCTGGTATGGCAGTGTTATCCAGTCACAGTATGGCGGTATTGGTCAGGTCTGGTATGACAGTGTTATCCAGCACAGTATGGCGGTATTGGTCAGGTCTGGTATAGCGGTGTTATCCAGTCACAGTATAGCGGTATTGGTCAGGTCTGGTATGGCAGTGTTATCCAGTCACAGTATGGCGGTATTGGTCAGGTCTGGTGTGGCGGTGTTACCCAGTTACAGTATGGCGGTATTGGTCAGGTCTGGTATGACGGTGTTATCCAGCACAGTATGGCGGTATTGGTCAGGTCTGGTGTGGCAGTGTTACCCAGTCACAGTTTGGTATACCTGTAGTGCCCTGTATATACATGTACTGTATAGATGGAGTAGGGGGTCCTGTATATATGTACTGTATAGATGGAGTAGGGGGCCCTGTATATATGTACTGTATAGATGGAGTAGGGGGCCCTGTATATACATGTACTGTATAGATGGAGTAGGGGGTCCTGTATATACATGTACTGTATAGATGGAGTAGGGGGTCCTGTATATACATGTACTGTATAGATGGAGTAGGGGGTCCTGTATATACATGTACTGTATAGATGGAGTAGGGGGCCCTGTATATACATGTACTGTATAGATGGAGTAGGGGGCCCTGTATATACATGTACTGTATAGATGGAGTAGGGGGCCCTGTATATACATGTACTGTATAGATGGAGTAGGGGGTCCTGTATATACATGTACTGTATAGATGGAGTAGGCGGCCCTGTATACCTGTACTGTATAGATGGAGTAGGAGGTCCTGTATATACATGTACTGTATAGATGGAGTAGGGGGCCCTGTATATACATGTCCTGTATAGATGGAGTAGGGGGCCCTGTATACCTGTATAGATGGAATACCTGTACTGTATAGATGGAGTAGGGGGTCCTGTATACATGTACTGTATAGATGCAGTAGGGGCTCCTGTATATACGTACTGTATAGATGGAGTAGGGGCTCCTGTATATACATGTACTGTATAGATGGAGTAGGGGGTCCTGTATATACATGTACTGTATAGATGGAGTAGGGGGTCCTGTATACCTGTACTGTATAGATGGAGTAGGGGGTCCTGTATACCTGTACTGTATAGATGCAGTAGGGGGCCCTGTATATACATGTACTGTATAGATGGAGTGGGGGGCCCTGTATATACATGTACTGTATAGATGGAGTAGGGGGTCCTGTATATACATGTACTGTATAGATGGAGTAGGGGGTCCTGTATATACATGTACTGTATAGATGGAGTAGGGGGTCCTGTATATACATGTACTGTATAGATGGAGTAGGGGGTCCTGTATATACATGTACTGTATAGATGGAGTAGGGGGTCCTGTATATACATGTACTGTATAGATGGAGTAGGGGGTCCTGTATATACATGTACTGTATAGATGGAGTAGGGGGTCCTGTATACATGTACTGTATAGATGGAGTAGGGGGTCCTGTATATACATGTACTGTATAGATGGAGTAGGGGGTCCTGTATATACATGTACTGTATAGATGGAGTAGGGGGTCCTGTATATACATGTACTGTATAGATGGAGTAGGGGGCCCTGTATATACATGTACTGTATAGATGGAGTAGGGGGTCCTGTACACATGTACTGTATAGATGGAGTAGGGGGTCCTGTATATACATGTACTGTATAGATGGAGTAGGGGGTCCTGTATATACATGTACTGTATAGATGGAGTAGGGGGTCCTGTATATACATGTACTGTATAGATGGAGTAGGGGGTCCTGTATACCTGTACTGTATAGATGGAGTAGGGGGTCCTGTATACATGTACTGTATAGTTGGAGTAGGGGCTCCTGTATACCTGTACTGTATAGTTGGAGTAGGGGGTCTACCAGTTATTACTGTGGATGTTGTGAGGCAGCTTCCCTAGCAACCATTGCTCCCTGTGAAAATGAAAGCAGTAATCCTATTGGTTGCTAAGGCTCCAACTGCCGTGTCTGCTGCAGCTAATTATATCACCTGTGTTTGCAGTGAGGAGATTTTCCCATTCATCTCTATGGGGCGCCTCTCTTTCCCCTCCCCCTCCCCTCCTGTACATCTGGCGGGGACGGGACCTTCGCAATAACCTTTTCGGGCACCCAATGTATCTGTGGGCCAAATTTGGGGTCAAACGGTTCAGGCGTTTGGAAGTCTATAGAGGACGGACGGACAGACAGAAGGACAGACAGACAGAAGGACAGACAGAAGGACAGACAGAAGGACAGACAGAAGGACAGACAGACGGACAGACAGACAGACAGACAGACAGACAGACAGACAGACAGACAGACAGACTTTGATTTTTATGATATAGAGATATATATATATATATATATATATATATATATATATATATATATATATATACACACATACACACACACCTATATACAATATACACATCCCCATATACCTATATACAATATACACCCCCCATATACCTATATACACACCCCTATATACCTATATACAATATATACACACACCCATATACCTATATACAATATATACACACACCCATATACCTATATACAATATATACACACACCCATATACCTATATACAATATATACACACACCCATATACAATATACACACACCCATATACCTATATACAATATACACACACCCATATACCTATATACAATATATACACACACATATACCTATGTACAATATATACACACCCACATACCTATATACAATATACACACACCCATATACCTATATACACACACCCCTATATACAATATATACACACACCCACATACCTATATACAATATACACACACACCCATCTATATAATGAAAAATCAAAGTCTGTCCTTCCGTCCGTCCGTCTGTCCCAAATAGACTTCCAAACGCCTGAACAGTTTGACCCCAAATTTGTCCCACAGATACATTGGGTGCCCGGGAAGGTTATTGCGAAGGTCCCGTCCCCGCCAGATGTACAGGAGGGGAGGGGGAGGGGAAAGAGAGGCGCCCCATAGAGATGAATGGGAAAATCTCCTCACTGCACACACAGGTGATATAATTAGCTGCAGCAGACACGGCAGTTGGAGCCTTAGCAACCAATAGGATTACTGCTTTCATTTTCACAGGGAGCAATGGTTGCTAGGGAAGCTGCCTCACAACATCCACAGTAATAACTGGTAGACCCCCTACTCCAACTATACAGTACAGGTATACAGGAGCCCCTACTCCAACTATACAGTAAATGTATATACAGGACCCCCTACTCCATCTATACAGTACATGTATATACAGGGCCCCCTACTCCATCCATACAGTACATGTATATACAGGGCCCCCTACTCCATCTATACAATACATGTATATACAGGGCCCCCTACTCCATCTATACAATACATGTATATACAGGACCCCCTACTCCATCTATACAGTACATGTATATACAGGACCCCCTACTCCATCTATACAGTACATGTATATACAAGGCCCCCTACTCCATCTATACAGTACATGTATATACAGGGCCCCCTACTCCATCTATACAGTACATGTATATACAGGACCCCCTACTCCATCTATACAGTACATGTATATACAGGACCCCCTACTCCATCTATACAGTACATGTATATACAGGACCCCCTACTCCATCTATACAGTACATGTATATACAGGGCCCCCTACTCCATCTATACAGTACATGTATATACAGGGCCCCCTACTCCATCTATACAGTACATGTATATACAGGGCCCCCTACTCCATCTATACAGTACATGTATATACAGGGCCCCCTACTCCATCTATACAGTACAGGTATACAGGACCCCCTACTCCATCTATACAGTACATGTATATACAAGGCCCCCTACTCCATCTATACAGTACATGTATATACAGGACCCCCTACTCCATCTATACAGTACATGTATATACAGGACCCCCTACTCCATCTATCCAGTACATGTATATACAGGACCCCCTACTCCATCTATCCAGTACATGTATATACAGGACCCCCTACTCCATCTATACAGTACATGTATATACAGGACCCCCTACTCCATCTATACAGTACATGTATATACAGGACCCCCTACTCCATCTATACAGTACATGTATATACAGGACCCCCTACTCCATCTATACAGTACATGTATATACAGGGCACTACAGGTATACCAAACTGTGACTGGTTAACACTGCCACACCAGACCTGACCAATACCACCATACTGGGACTGGATAATACCATCATATCAGACCAGACCAATACCACCAAACTGTGACTGGGTAACACCGCCACACCAGACCTGACCAATACCGCCATACTGGGACTGGATAACACTGCCATACCAGACCTGACCAATAACGCCATACTGTGACTGGATAACACTGCCACACCAGACCTGACCAATACCGCCATACTGTGACTGGATAACACTGCCATACCACACCTGACCAATACTGCTATACTGTGACTGGATAACACTGCCACACCAGACCTGACCAATACCGCTATACTGTGACTGGATAACACCATCATATCAGAACCGACCAATACCGCCATACTGTGACTGGATAACACTGCCACACCAGACCTGACCAATACCGCCATACTGTGACTGGATAACACTGCCATACCAGACCTGACCAATACCACCAAACTGTGACTGGGTAACACCGCCACACCAGACCTGACCAATACCGCCATACTGTGACTGGATAACACTGCCACACCAGACCTGGCCAATACCGCCATACTGTGACTGGATAACACCGCTATACCAGACCTGACCAATACCACCATACTGTGACGGGATAACACTGTCATAACACACCTGACCAATACCACCATACTATGACTGGAAAAAACTGCTATACCAGACCTGACCAATACCGCCATACTGTAACTGGATAACACTGTCACACCAGACCTGACCAATACTGCCATACTGTGACTGGATAACACTGCCATACCAGACCTGACCAATACCGCCATACTGTGACTGGATAAATCTGCCATACCACACCTGACCAATACAGCCATGCTGTGACTGGATAACACCACTATACCAGACCTGACCAATACCGCCATACTGTGACTGGAGAACACCGCCACACCAGATCTGACCAATACCGCCATACTGTGACTGGATAACACTGCCATACCAGACATGACCAATACCGACACACTGTGACTGGATAACACTGCCATACCAGACCTGACCAATACCGCCACACTGACTGGATAACACTGCCATACCACACCTGACCAATACCGCCATGCTGTGACTGGATAACACCGCCACACCAGACCTGACCAATACCACCACACTGACTGGAGAACACAAGCACACCAGACCTGACCAATACCGCCATACTGTGACTGGATAACACTGCCATACCAGACATGACCAATACCGACACACAGTGACTGAATAACACAGCCATACCAGACCTGACCAATACCGCCATACTGTGACTGGATAACACCGCTACACAAGACCTGACCAAAGATTTTCTGGCAAGTCTTAACGGGAGGGTACTGCCGCAGGAACTCCACCAACTATATACTACAGGTATATAGGACCCCAAACTATACACTACAGGTATACAGGACCTACACCAACTCTATACTACAGTTATACAGGACCCTCAAACTATGCACTACAGGTATACAGGACCCCCGAACTATATACTACAGGTATACAGGACCTCCACCAATTATACACTACAGGTATCCAGAACCCTTAAAGGACAACTCCGGCGGGCCCCCCCCCCCCAAAAAAAACAAAAAAAACCCCACAGACACACACAGACACCATATCACCATCCCTCCGGTGACGATCGCCACTCCATTCGCCCGCCGTCTGCCTCACCATCAGCTGCGTCCGCCATCCAGCGATGTCTCTTGCTTCCGGGTCCATGAGAGAGAAAAGGCTGCCAGTGCACTTGCGCACCGGCAGCCTTTTCATTGGCTGGAGCGCATCACATGGCTTCCAGCAAGCTCAGCCAATCAGGGCTGAGCAAGCTGGAAGCCATGTGATGCGCTCCAGGCAATGAAAAGGCTGCTGGTGCGCATGTGCACCAGCAGCCTTTTCTCTCCCATTCACTCTCAATGAAGACTCCGAAAGGGGAGAAGACCCGGACCGCCCCCCAGCTATGACGTCACCCGTCACCAGATGCCGCCCGGGAGAAGAGGACCGTGACGACCGTAATAGGTAATGTATACATTCTTTAACTTCCGGGGTGGGGGGTCGGGAGTCGGAAAGTGGGGGAAAGGGGCCAGACCGGGTATTTAACCACATTACAAAGTTAAATAACTTTGTAATGTGTGTTAAATAAGCCAAAAATTTTTTTCGCCGGAGTTGTCCTTTAAACTATAAACTACAGGTATACAAGACCTCTACCAACTATACATTACAGGTATACAGCACCAACTATATACTACAGGTATACAGGACCTCCCTCAACTATACACTACAGGTATACAGCCCCCCCAACTACACACTACAGGTATACAGGACCCCTCCAACTATACACTATAGGTATACAGCCCCCACAACTATGCACTACAGATATGCGAGACCCCTAAAAACTATACATTGTGGGTATACAGAACCCCTCCAACTATGCACTACAGGTATACACTAATTCCACTGATTAACTCAGATGAAACAATACCTTTAGCTTGGCCTCCTGGGCACCTTAGAACAAATCTAATTAACACACTGACACTTTATACCCAGGCAGCGCCGGGTACATTTTCTAGTATACAATATATACACACCCACATACCTATATACAATATATACACACCCCTATATACAATATATACACACACACACCCATATACAATATATACACACCCATATACCTATATACAATATACACACACACCCATATACAATATACACACACACCCATATACCTATATACAATATACATACACACCCACATACCTATATACAATATACATACACACCCCTATATACAATATATATACACACACACACACACACACACACCCATATACCTATATACAATATACAATGTATACACACCCCTATATACAATATATACACACCCCTATATACAATATATACACACACACACCCATATACAATTTATACACACACCCATATACCTATATACAATATATACACACACACCCATATACCTATATAGAGGGCCGGCTCCAGCTTTTTGTGGGCCCTTGGGCGACAGAGCCTCGGCGGGCCCCTTTGAGAAGCAAATCATGGAGAGACAGGCGAGGAAAGATTTGCAGCAGAAGAAGCATGCGGCTGCTGCATATCTTTCTCCTCCTGTATCTCCTGATCTCTGTGGTAGTCAGGACTCTGGAGGAGTCAGACACAGTCACAGGATTATATATATATCATGCTGGTGCTGCTAGTTCTCCTGTATGCAGCTCCTGCTCTCTGTGTGTGTGTGTGTATATATATATATATATATATATATATATATATATATATATATACACACACACACACACACACACACACACAGAGCAGGAGCTGCATACAGGAGAACTAGCAGCACCAGCATGACATTATATTAGGGCTGGGCGGTATACCGTGAAAATACCGATACCGTCACTGGCGTCGATTAACCGACCTCAACTTGGCCAGGACGGTATCTGCGGTATTTTCTGTATTCCCCGTCTTCCTGGCGCCGCCTAATTGCTGTCCGGACCATGCAGGAGGCATTTAGAATAATCTATTCTGCTGCTGGGGGAGGGGGGACCTGGAAGCAGTCTCTAATTAATAATGTGCTTGGCCAGCCAATCCCCCCCTACACCCGTATTGCGTCGCCCACGTACCGCCTCTGCAGCCCTCCTTTTTATTGGCTGCGTGCGGGTGGGCTTTCCTGTGTTCGCGCGGGCTGGCAGTTGGATGTGCGCCACAGGCGGTAAGATGGCAGCCGCTTGTCACCCAGGCCCGACCCCTGTGTAGTGATAAGTGATAGCGTTTGGTGCGGGACTGCCGATGGTATGCGGGTGAGGGGGCGGAGCCGGCCGGTGCTGTAATGTACACTATCGTTCTGGATGGAAGCTGCTGCTGCACTGTCAGCGTGCACCCAGGCCCCCTGTGTGGTGGTAACAGGCTGTTACATCCAGATCGATAGTGTACAGTACAGCGCCGGCCGGCCCCCGCATGGCCCCGCCCCCTCACCCGCATACCACCGGCATCAAACGCTACTGCACCCATGGACCCCAAGGCTGCTATCTCTACTCAGGGGCCTGGGTGCACGCTGACAGTGCAGCAGCAGTACAGCGCCGGCCTCACCCGCATACCACCGTGGCCGGGTGGAGAGGTGGGGGCTGGAAAGGTGATCTTCCGATTTACCTCCCGAGCCAGGGCGCACATATACTGGTGGAGGGCAAGGGATGGAAGATCCTGCTGCGGGGGGGGGGGGGGGGCTGGAGAGGAAGGCTGGAGATGTGACAGGCTGCGCACAGGCGGCAGCGTCCCCTCCAGTGTGTGCTCAGCGCTGCTGCTGCCGGGCGGCTCTCTTCTCCTAGCTTCTCTGGAAGCTGCACGGTGAGCCCTGCCCCCCCTCTCCCGCACATACAGTTGGGGTCAGGTATGGGTCGGCACCTCCATGCTTCTCTGGTCACCGCACAGGAATCTTCGGAGCCCCGTTATGTTTTGTCAGTGCTGGAAGCGGCCACGTGTGAGGCTCTGCCCGGATATATGTGCTACATCACTAAGTGACAGGGGCCGAGGATTCCTATGCGGGAGAGAGAGAGCGGTGCCCAGGGGAGCAAGGAGGTGTCCACCTATACCTGACCCCCCGCAGCCACTGAGTGACTGGGAGTAGATAGGAGATAGATAGGAGATATTATCTATTATCTATCCATCTCCTATCTATCTATCATCTGAATATATACTGTATATATAGATATAGTAAACAATATAAGCAGCACACGTAAAGAACTGTGGCTGCCAGCATATGAATCCCAGACCTTGGACCAAGTCAGCTAGTAAAAAATACTCTGCAGCTCTCTGATGGTAATACAACCGTGGATTTATTCCATATAACAATGTGCAGCAAACTTCACAAGTAATACACAATGTTTTAGCGTCTCCTACGCCATTTTCAAGTGCCACTAGGAGACGCCAAAACATTGTGTATTACTTGTGAAGTTTGCTGCATATTGTTATATGGAATAAATCCACGGTTGTATTACCATCGGAAAATGGGGTTTTCAAAAGGGGCATGGCTTAAAAAGGGGCGTGTCATAATTATCGTTCAATTTATCGTTACCGCGGCTACATGTACAATAAACCGCGATATTGATTTAGGCCATTATCGCCCAGCCCTACATTAATTTATATATATATATATATATATATTACACTCACCGGCCACTTTATTAGGTACACCTGTCCAGCTGCATGTTACCACTTAATTTCTAATCAGCCAATCACATGGCGGCAACTCAGTGCATTTAGGCATGTAGACAATCTCCTGCAGTTCAAACCGAGCATCAGTATGGGGAAGAAAGGTGATTTGAGGCCTTTGAACGTGGCATGGTTCTTGGTGCCAGAAGGGCTGGTCTGAGTATTTCAGAAACTGCTGATCTACTGGGATTTTCACGCACAACCATCTCTAGGGTTTACAGAGAATGGTCCGAAAAAGAAAAACCATCCAGTGAGCGGCCGTTCTGTGGGCGGAAATGCCTTGTTGATGCCAGAGGTCAGAGGAGAATGGGCAGACTGGTTCCAGCTGATAGAAAGGCAACAGTCACTCAAATAGCCAACCGTTACAGCCAAGGTAGGCCGAAGAGCATCTCTGATCGCACAGTACGGCCAACTCTGAGGCAGATGGGCTACAGCAGCAGAAGACCACACCGGGGGCCACTCCGCTCAGCTAAGAACAGGAAACTGAGGCTACAATTTGCACAAGCTCTTCGAAATTGGACAGTAGAAGATTGGAAAAACGTTGCCCGGTCTGATGAGTCTCGATTTCTGCTGCGACATTCGGATGGTAGGGTCAGAATTTGGCGTCAACAACATGAAAGCATGGATCCATCCTGCCTTGTATCAGCGGTTCAGGCTGGTGGTGGTGGTGTCATGGTGTGGGGAATATTTTCTTGGCACTCTTTGGGCCCCTTGGTACCAATTGAGCATGGTTACAACGCCACAGCCTACCTGAGTATTGTTGCTGACCATGTCCATCCCTTTATGACCACAATGGACCCAACATCTGATGGCGACTTTCAGCAGGATAATGCGCCATGTCATAAAGCTAGAATCATCTCAGACTGGTTTCTTGAACATGACAATGAGGTCACTGTACTCCAATGGCCTCCACAGTCACCAGATCTCAATCCAATAGAGCATCTTTGGGATGTGGTGGAACGGGAGATTGGCATCATGGATGTGCAGCCGACAAATCTGCGGCAACTGTGTGATGTCATCATGTCACTATGGACCAAAATCTCTGAGGAAGCTTCCAGCACCTTGTTGTATCTATGCCACCAAGAATTGGGGCAGTTCTGAAGGCAAAAGGAGGTCCAACCCGTTACTAGCATGGTGTACCTAATAAAGTGGCCGGTGAGTGTATATACATACACACACCCATATAGCTATATACAATATATACACACACCTATATACTATACACACCCATATAGCTATATACAATATATACACACACCTATATACACACACCTATATACAATATATACACACACCTATATACTATACACACCCATATAGCTATATACAATATATACACACACCTATATACAATATATACACACCCCCATATACAATATATACACACACACACCCATATACAATATATACACACCCCCATATACAATATATACACACACACCTATATACTATACACACCCATATAGCTATATACAATATATACACACACCTATATACAATATATACACACCCCCATATACAATATATACACACACCCATATACAATATATACACACACCCATATACAATATATACACACATCTATATACAATATATACACACATCTATATACAATATATACACACCCCTATATACAATATATACACACCCCCATATACAATATATACACACACAGCTATATACAGTATATACACACACAGCTATATACAGTATATACACACACAGCTATATACAGTATATACACACACAGCTATATACAGTATATACACACACAGCTATATACAGTATATACACACACAGCTATATACAGTATATACACACACAGCTATATACAGTATATACACACACAGCTCTATACAGTATATACACACACAGCTCTATACAGTATATACACACACAGCTATATACAGTATATACACACACAGCACTATATACAGTATATACACACACAGCTATATACAGTATATACACACAGCTATATACAGTATATACACACAGCTATATACAGTATATACACACACAGCTATATACAGTATATACACACACAGCTATATACAGTATATACACACACAGCTATATACAGTATATACACACACAGCTATATACAGTATATACACACACAGCTATATACAGTATATACACACACAGCTATATACAGTATATACACAGCACAGCTATATACAGTATATACACACACAGCTATATACAGTATATACACACACAGCTATATACAGTATATACACACACAGCTATATACAGTATATACACACAGAGCTATATACAGTATATACACACACAGCTATATACAGTATATACACACACAGCTATATACACTATATACACACACAGCTATATACAGTATATACACACACAGCTATATACAGTATATACACACACAGCTATATACAGTATATACACACAGCTATATACAGTATATACACACACAGCTATATACAGTATATACACACACAGCTATATACAGTATATACACACACAGCTATATACAGTATATACACACACAGCTATATACAGTATATACACACACAGCTATATACAGTATATACACACACAGCTATATACAGTATATACACACACAGCTATATACAGTATATACACACACAGCTATATACAGTATATACACACACAGCTATATACAGTATATACACAGCACAGCTATATACAGTATATACACACACAGCTATATACAGTATATACACACACAGCACTATATACAGTATATACACACACAGCTATATACAGTATATACACACACAGCTATATACAGTATATACACACACAGCTATATACAGTATATACACACACAGCTATATACAGTATATACACACACAGCTATATACAGTATATACACACACACCTATATACAATATATACACACCCCCATATACAATATATACACACCCCCATATACAATATATACACACCCCCATATACAATATATACACACACTATAAACTATTGAACTAAACATATGAATAAACTATATCCCCTTCCTGTATCACACTCCAGAGCAGCACTCACTCTTCTGGCCGCGGGGAATGCCGGGAGATTGGTGCCCTGGGACTGTATACTAATCTCTCAGTATCACTTTCCCGCTGCCGCGGGGTGCAGTCACGTGGTCACCTTGAGGCAGTTGCTAATTGGCTGAATTTATAATTATAGCACTCGGAGGGCGGAGTTATGTGTAGACACGTGTTGAAGGAGGAGGAAAGCTCTAGTATGGCTGACCAATGAGAGCGGGGGGCGGGGCTCGGTGCCGGGACTTGTGAAGTTTTCCTGATTGAGAAACTTCCGACAGTGAGAGAACAGGGAGCGGACCGGAGAGAGAGCAGGGGAAGTGCCGGGAGCGGACCGGAGAGAGAGCAGGGGAAGTACCGGGAGCGGACCGGAGAGAGAGCAGGGGAAGTGCCGGGAGCGGACCGGAGAGAGAACAGGGGAAGTACCGGGAGCGGACCGGAGAGAGAGCAGGGGAAGTGCCGGGAGCGGACCGGAGAGAGAGCAGGGGAAGTGCCGGGAGCGGACCGGAGAGAGAACAGGGGAAGTACCGGGAGCGGACCGGAGAGAGAGCAGGGGAAGTACCGGGAGCGGACCGGAGAGAGAACAGGGGAAGTACCGGGAGCGGACCGGAGAGAGAACAGGGGAAGTACCGGGAGCGGACCGGAGAGAGAGCAGGGGAAGTACCGGGAGCGGACCGGAGAGAGAGCAGGGGAAGTACCGGGAGCGGACCGGAGAGAAAGCAGGGGAAGTACCGGGAGCGGAGAGAGATCAGGGGAAGTGCCGGGAGCGGACCGGAGAGAGAGCAGGGGAAGTACCGGGAGCGGACCGGAGAGAGAGCAGGGGAAGTACCGGGAGCGGAGAGAGAGCAGGGGAAGTACCGGGAGCGGAGAGAGATCAGGGGAAGTGCCGGGAGCGGACCGGAGAGAGAGCAGGGGAAGTACCGGAGCGGAGAGAGAAGCAGGGAAGTACCGGAGCGGACCGGAGAGAGAGCAGGGGAAGTACCGGGAGCGGAGAGAGAGCAGGGGAAGTGCCGGGAGCGGAGAGAGAGCAGGGGAAGTACCGGGAGCGGACCGGAGAGAGAGCAGGGAAGTACCGGGAGCGGAGAGAGAGCAGGGGAAGTACCGGGAGCGGACCGGAGAGAGAACAGGGGAAGTACCGGGAGCGGAGAGAGAGCAGGGGAAGTACCGGGAGCGGACCGGAGAGAGAGCAGGGGAAGTACCGGGAGCGGAGCGGAGAGAGAGCAGGGGAAGTGCCGGGAGCGGAGAGAGAGCAGGGGAAGTGCCGGGAGCGGAGAGAGATCAGGGGAAGTACCGGGAGCGGACCGGAGAGAGAGCAGGGGAAGTACCGGGAGCGGACCGGAGAGAGAGCAGGGGAAGTACCGGGACCGGAGAGAGAGCAGGGGAAGTACCGGGACCGGACCGGAGAGAGAGCAGGGGAAGTGCCGGGAGCGGAGAGAGAGCAGGGGAAGTGTCGGGAGCGGAGAGAGAGCAGGGGAAGTGCCGGGAGCGGACCGGAGAGAGAGCAGTGGAAGTGCCGGGAGCGGACCGGAGAGAGAACAGGGGAAGTACCGGGAGCGGACCGGAGAGAGAGCAGGGGAAGTACCGGGAGCGGACCGGAGAGAGAGCAGGGGAAGTGCCGGGAGCGGAGAGAGAGCAGGGGAAGTACCGGGAGCGGAGAGAGAGCAGGGGAAGTACCGGGAGCGGAGAGAGAGCAGGGGAAGTGCCGGGAGCGGAGAGAGAGCAGGGGAAGTGCCGGGAGCGGAGAGAGAGCAGGGGAAGTACCGGGAGCGGACCGGAGAGAGAGCAGGGGAAGTACCGGGAGCGGACCGGAGAGAGAGCAGGGGAAGTACCGGGAGCGGACCGGAGAGAGAGCAGCGGAAGTGCCGGGAGTGGACCGGAGAGAGAGCAGGGGAAGTACCGGGAGCGGAGAGAGAGCAGCGGAAGTACCGGGAGCGGACCGGAGAGAGAGCAGCGGAAGTACCGGGAGCGGACCAGAGAGAGAGCAGGGGAAGTACCGGGAGCGGAGAGAGAGCAGCGGAAGTACCGGGAGCGGAGAGAGAGCAGCGGAAGTACCGGGAGCGGACCGGAGAGAGAGCAGGGGAAGTACCGGGAGCGGAGAGAGAGCAGGGGAAGTACCTGGAGCGGAGAGAGAGCAGGGGAAGTACCGGGAGCGGACCGGAGAGAGAGCAGGGGAAGTACCGGGAGCGGACCGGAGAGAGAGCAGGGGAAGTACCGGGAGCGGACCGGAGAGAGAGCAGGGGAAGTACCGGGAGCGGACCGGAGAGAGAGCAGCGGAAGTACCGGGAGCGGAGAGAGAGCAGGGGAAGTACCGGGAGCGGAGAGAGAGCAGGGGAAGTGCCGGGAGCGGACCGGAGAGAGAGCAGCGAAAGTACCGGGAGCGGAGAGAGAGCAGGGGAAGTACCGGGAGCGGACCGGAGAGAGAGCAGGGGAAGTACCGGGAGCGGACCGGAGAGAGAGCAGGGGAAGTACCGGGAGCGGACCGGGGAGAGAGAGCAGGGGAAGTACCGGGAGCGGAGAGAGAGCAGGGGAAGTGCCGGGAGCGGAGAGAGACCAGGGGAAGTACCGGGAGCGGAGAGAGACCAGGGGAAGTACCGGGAGCGGAGAGAGAGCAGGGAAGTGCCCGGAGCGGAGAGAGAGCAGGGGAAGTGCCCGGAGCGGAGAGAGAGCAGGGGAAGTGCCGGGACCGGAGAGAGAGCAGGGGAAGTACCGGGAGCGGAGAGAGAGCAGGGGAAGTACCGGGAGCGGAGAGAGAGCAGGGGAAGTACCGGGAGCGGACCGGAGAGAGAGCAGGGGAAGTACCGGGAGCGGACCGGAGAGAGAGCAGGGGAAGTACCGGGAGCGGACCGGAGAGAGAGCAGCGGAAGTACTGGGAGCGGAGAGAGAGCAGGGGAAGTACCGGGAGCGGAGAGAGAGCAGGGGAAGTGCCGGGAGCGGACCGGAGAGAGAGCAGGGGAAGTACCGGGAGCGGAGAGAGAGCAGGGGAAGTACCAGGAGCGGAGAGAGAGCAGGGGAAGTACCGGGAGCGGAGAGAGAGCAGGGGAAGTACCGGGAGCGGAGAGAGAGCAGGGGAAGTACCGGGAGCGGAGAGAGAGCAGGGGAAGTACCGGGAGCGGAGAGAGAGCAGGGGAAGTACCGGGAGCGGACCGGAGAGAGAGCAGCGGAAGTAAAGGGAGCGGACCGGAGAGAGAACGGGGGAAGAGTCGGGAGCGGACCGGAGAGAGCCGGGGGAAGTATCGGGAGCGGAGAGAGAGCAGGGGAAGTACCGGGAGCGGAGAGAGAGCAGGGGAAGTGCTGGGTGCGGAGAGAGATCAGGGGAAGTACCGGGAGCGGAGAGAGAGCAGGGGGAGTACCGGGTGCGGAGAGAGAGCAGGGAAACTGCCGGGAGCTGAGAGATAGTGGGGGAAGAGAGAGACCGGAGAGAGAGCAGGGGAAGAGTCGAGGGCGGGGGAAGAGTCAGGAGCGGACCGGAGAGAGAGCAGGGGAAGAGTCGGGAGCGGGTGGAGAGAGAGCAGGGGAAGAGTCGAGAGCAGGGGAAGTATCGGGAGCGGACTGGAGAGAGACTGTCACATAGAGGAGACCGGAGAGAGAGATTCACTGTTTCGGGGTGTTGGGCAGTGGCAGTGTAGGCCGGTGCTGTTTAGGGGTGTTGGGCAGTGACATTGTAGGCCGGTGCTGTTTCGGGGTGTTGGGCAGTGACAGTGTAGGCCGGTGCTGTTTCGGGGTGTTGGGCAGTGACAGTGTAGGCCGGTGCTGTTTCGGGGTGTTGGGCAGTGACAGTGTAGGCCGGTGCTGTTTCGGGGCAGTGACAGTGTAGGCCGGTGCTGTTTCGGGGTGTTGGGCAGTGACAGTGTAGGCCGGTGCTGTTTAGGGGTGTTGGGCAGTGACAGTGTAGGCCGGTGCTGTTTAGGGGTGTTGGGCAGTGACAGTGTAGGCCGGTGCCGCGGGGTGTTGGGCAGTGATGGAGAAGGGCGGTGCCTTGGTGGGGGAGGGTGGTCACGTGACCCGGCTGTACCGACGGCGCTGGCTCATGGTGTTGCTCTTCTCCTCGTACTCGCTGTGTAACGCCTTCCAGTGGTTGCAGTACGGCATCATCAGTAACATCTTCATCCGTTATTACGGGGTGAGCGCTCTCGCCATAGACTGCCTCTCCATGTCCTACATGCTGCTCTACATCCCGCTTATCTTCCCAGTCACATGGCTGCTGGACACCCGCGGCCTCCGCATTATCGCCCTCATCGGCTCCGGCCTCAACTGCCTGGGTGCCTGGATAAAGACTGGCAGTGCCCGCCCTGACCTCTACCCCCTGACACTGTGCGCTCAGCTCATCTGTGCTGCTGCCCAGGTCTTCATCCTGGGGATGCCCTCACACCTGGCCTCCGTATGGTTCAGCTCCACCGAGGTCTCCACCGCCTGCTCTCTGGGCGTATTCGGCAATCAGGTGAGTGCTGGGGGTAGTAGTCCTTCCTTGCTTGCTCTATAGTCATGGCTGTGAGAGATCTCTGTGACTCCACCCCCTACCCCTCAACACTGTCACTCCACTGCCCTGGGCCCGTAGAGATGACCGCCCTGCGTCTCCTGGGCCCGTAGAGATGACTCCTCTGTCTCCTCTGTCACAGCTCGGGGTAGCGGTTGGGTTCCTGTTGCCGCCGGTTCTGGTTCCGAACATAGAAGACCAGGATTCGCTCTCCTCTCACATCCGCATCATGTTCTATGGAACGGCGGCGGTGGCCACACTTCTCTTCGCTATGGTGATTTTAGGTGCGAGTCTTCCAGTAGAGTGGGAGGGGGGCAGTATGGTGGGGAGAGGGGCAGTATGGAGGGGGGCAGTATGGTGGGGAGGGGGGCAGTATGGTGGGGAGAGGGTCAGTATGGTGGGTAGAGGGTCAGTATGGTGGGGAGAGGGGCAGTATGGTGGGGAGAGGGGCAGTATGGAGGGGGGCAGTATGGTGGGGAGAGGGGCAGTATGGTGGGGAGAGGGGCAGTATGGTGGGGAGAGGGGCAGTATGGTGGGCAGGGGGGCAATATGGAGGGGAGGGATAGTGGGGAGGGGGCAGTATGGAGAGAAGGGATAGTGGAGAGGGGGGCAGTATAGAGGGGATGGATAGTGGGTAGGGGGGCAGTATAGAGGGGAGGGATAGTGGGGAGGGATAGTGGGGAGGGGGGCAGTATAGAGGGGAGGGATAGTGGGGAGGGGGGCAGTATAGAGGGGAGGGATAGTGGGTAGGGGGGCAGTATAGAGGGGAGGGATAGTGGGTAGGGGGGCAGTATAGAGGGGAGGGATAGTGGGTAGGGGGGCAGTATAGAGGGGAGGGATAGTGGGGAGGGGGGCAGTATAGAGGGGAGGGATAGTGGGGAGGGGGGCAGTATAGAGGGGAGGGATAGTGGGGAGGGGGGCAGTATAGAGGGGAGGGATAGTGGGGAGGGGGGCAGTATAGTGGGGAGGGGGCAGTATAGAGGGGAGGTATAGTGGGGAGGGGGCAGTATAGAGGGGAGGTATAGTGGGGAGGGGGGCAGTATAGAGGGGAGGGATAGTGGGGAGGGGGGCAGTATAGAGGGGAGGGATAGTGGGGAGGGGGGCAGTATAGAGGGGAGGGATAGTGG